>NC_060181.1:41944379-42051879 GCF_021184085.1 Oncorhynchus gorbuscha | reverse complement strand
TGTGTTCTGTGTGTGTGTGTGTGTGTTCTGTGTGTGTGTGTGTGTGTTCTGTGTGTCTGTGTGTGTTCTGTGTGTGTGTGTGTGTTCTGTGTGTGTGTGTGTTCTGTGTTCTGTGTGTGTGTGTGTTCTGTGTGTGTATTTGTTCTCTCTGTGTGTGTGTGTGTGTGTATTTGTTCTCTCTGTGTGTGTGTGTGTGTGTATTTGTTCTCTGTGTGTGTGTGTGTGTGTATTTGTTCTCTGTGTGTGTGTATTTGTTCCCTCTCTGCGTGTGTGTGTATTTGTTCTCTCTCTGCGTGTGTGTGTATTTGTTCTCTCTCTGCGTGTGTGTGTATTTGTTCTCTCTCTGCGTGTGTGTGTATTTGTTCTCTCTCTGCGTGTGTGTGTATTTGTTCTCTCTCTGCGTGTGTGTGTATTTGTTCTCTCTCTGTGTGTGTGTGTGTGTTTGTTCTCTCTGTGTGTGTGTGTGTGTGTTTGTTCTCTCTCTCTGTGTGTGTGTGTGTTTGTTCTCTCTCTCTGTGTGTGTGTTTATATATAATAATAATAATAATATATGCCATTTAGCAGACGCTTTTATCCAAAGCGACTTACAGTCATGTGTGCATACATTCTACGTATGGGTGGTCCCGGGGATCGAACCCACTACCCTGGCGTTACAAGCGCCATGCTCTACCAACTGAGCTACAACTGTTTGTTCTCTCTCTCTCTGTGTGTGTGTTTGTTCTCTCTCTCTCTGTGTGTGTGTGTCTCTCTCTCTGTGTGTGTGTGTGTGTGTGTGTATTTGTTCTGTGTGTGTGTGTATTTGTTCTGTGTGTGTGTGTGTGTGTGTATTTGTTCTGTGTGTGTGTGTGTGTGTGTGTGTGTGTGTGTGTGTGTGTGTGTGTGTGTGTGTGTGTGTGTATTTGTTCTGTGTGTGTGTATTTGTTCTGTGTGTGTGCGTGTGTATTTGTTCTGTGTGTGTGTGTGTGTGTGTGTGTGTGTGTGTGTATTTGTTCTGTGTGTGTGTGTGTGTGTGTATTTGTTCTGTGTGTGTCTTTGTTCTGTGTGTGTGTGTGTGTGTATTTGTTCTGTGTGTGTGTGTGTATTTGTTCTGTGTGTGTATTTGTTCTGTGTGTGTGTGTGTGTGTGTATTTGTTCTGTGTGTGTATTTGTTCTGTGTGTGTGTGTGTGTGTATTTGTTCTGTGTGTGTGTGTGTGTGTATTTGTTCTGTGTGTGTGTGTGTGTGTGTGTGTGTGTGTGTGTGTGTGTGTGTGTGTAATTGTTCTGTGTGTGTGTGTGTGTGTTCTGTGTGTGTGTGTGTGTGTTCTGTGTGTGTGTGTGTGTATTTGTTCTCTCTGTGTGTGTGTGTGTGTGTATTTGTTCTGTGTGTGTGTGTGTATTTGTTCTGTGTGTGTGTGTGTGTGTGTGTTCTGTGTGTGTGTTCTGTGTGTGTGTGTGTGTGTTCTGTGTGTGTGTGTGTGTGTTCTGTGTGTCTGTGTGTGTTCTGTGTGTGTGTGTGTGTTCTGTGTGTGTGTGTGTTCTGTGTTCTGTGTGTGTGTGTGTTCTGTGTGTGTATTTGTTCTCTCTGTGTGTGTGTGTGTGTGTATTTGTTCTCTCTGTGTGTGTGTGTGTGTGTATTTGTTCTCTGTGTGTGTGTGTGTGTGTATTTGTTCTCTGTGTGTGTGTATTTGTTCCCTCTCTGCGTGTGTGTGTATTTGTTCTCTCTCTGCGTGTGTGTGTATTTGTTCTCTCTCTGCGTGTGTGTGTATTTGTTCTCTCTCTGCGTGTGTGTGTATTTGTTCTCTCTCTGCGTGTGTGTGTATTTGTTCTCTCTCTGCGTGTGTGTGTATTTGTTCTCTCTCTGTGTGTGTGTGTGTGTTTGTTCTCTCTGTGTGTGTGTGTGTGTGTTTGTTCTCTCTCTCTCTGTGTGTGTGTGTGTTTGTTCTCTCTCTCTCTGTGTGTGTGTTTATATATAATAATAATAATAATATATGCCATTTAGCAGACGCTTTTATCCAAAGCGACTTACAGTCATGTGTGCATACATTCTACGTATGGGTGGTCCCGGGGATCGAACCCACTACCCTGGCGTTACAAGCGCCATGCTCTACCAACTGAGCTACAACTGTTTGTTCTCTCTCTCTCTGTGTGTGTGTTTGTTCTCTCTCTCTCTGTGTGTGTGTTTGTTCTCTCTCTCTCTGTGTGTGTGTTTGTTCTCTCTCTCTCTGTGTGTGTGTTTGTTCTCTCTCTCTCTGTGTGTTTGTTCTCTCTCTCTCTGTGTGTGTGTGTGTGTGTGTGTATTTGTTCTGTGTGTGTGTGTATTTGTTCTCTCTGTGTGTGTGTGTATTTGTTCTCTCTCTGCGTGTGTGTGTGTGTGTATTTGTTCTCTCTCTGTGTGTGTGTGTATTTGTTCTGTGTGTGTGTGTGTGTGTGTGTGTGTGTGTGTGTGTGTGTATTTGTTCTGTGTGTGTGTGTGTATTTGTTCTGTGTGTGTATTTGTTCTGTGTGTGTATTTGTTCTGTGTGTGTGTGTGTGTATTTGTTCTGTGTGTGTGTGTGTGTGTATTTGTTCTGTGTGTGTGTGTGTGTGTATTTGTTCTGTGTGTGTGTGTGTGTGTATTTGTTCTGTGTGTGTGTGTGTGTGTATTTGTTCTGTGTGTGTGTGTATTTGTTCTGTGTGTGTGTGTATTTGTTCTGTGTGTGTGTGTATTTGTTCTGTGTGTGTGTGTATTTGTTCTGTGTGTGTATTTGTTCTGTGTGTGTGTGTGTGTGTGTGTGTGTGTGTGTGTGTGTTTGTGTGTGTGTGTTCTGTGTGTGTGTGTGTGTGTATTTGTTCTGTGTGTGTGGTGTGTGTGTGTGTGTGTGTTCTGTGTGTGTGTGTTCTGTGTGTGTGTGTTCTGTGTGTGTGTTCTCTCTCTGTGTGTGTTCTCTCTGTGTGTGTGTGTGTGTGTGTTCTCTCTCTGTGTGTGTGTATGTGGTGTATGTATTTGTTCTCTGTGTGTGTGTATTTGTTCTGTGTGTGTGTGTGTGTGTGTTCTCTCTCTGTGTGTGTGTATGTGGTGTATGTATTTGTTCTCTGTGTGTGTGTATTTGTTCTGTGTGTGTGTATGTGTGTATGTTCTCTCACTAAGTGTATTTTCTCCCTCTCTCCATCCATCCATCCATCCATCCATCCATCCATCCATCCATCCATCCATCCATCCATCCATCCATCCATCCATCCATCCATCCATCCATCCATCCATCCATCCATGTGTTGCCTCTGTGGAACTCTGTGAGACAGTGTATGCCTGGAGAGTCACACAGTACCCAGCTTACCGTCAAGCCTGCTTAGAAGTACCTTATCTGGGCGGGCTACAGTCATGTTTTTCTTGGGGGTAAAAGGAACAGGGTGCAATGTTTATATACAATCTGTATACATTATGAGAATAGGAAAGTTCAGAACTTTTGTCAACAGAAAAGGTTCAGAATAGAAAGGTTGAGAACGTTTGTGAAACATCACAGCACTGTTGAAAAATATATGGCAAATAGAATCCAATATGAATGGTGTTAAGAGAGATCGGGGGGGTTGAATGGAGCTGAAGGTTGTGAAAGAAATAGATAGGAGAGACTGAGATTAGAGGAAAGACAGGAGAAAAAAAACCCCCACATATTTACACAAATTTCTTGTTAACAAACTACAGTTTTGGACAAGTCGGTTAGGACATCTACTTTGTGCATGACAAGTTATTTTTCCAACAATGGTCTACAGACAGATTATTTCACTATATCACAATTCCAGTGTGTCAGAAGTGTACATACACTAAGTTGGCTGTGCCTTTAAACAGCTTGGAAAATTCCAGAAAATGTCAATTAGCCTATCAGAAGCTTCTAAAGCCATGACATCATTTCAGTCAATTGGAGGTGTACGTGTGGATGTATTTCAAGGCCTACCTTCAAACTCAGTGCCTCTTTGCTTGAAATCATGGGAAAATCAAAAGAAATCAGCCAAGACTTCAGAAAATAAAATTGACCTCCAAAAGTCTGGTTCATCCTTGGGAGCAATTTCCAAACGCCTGAAGGTAGCACGCTCATCTGTACAAACAATAGAACGCAAGTATAAACACCATGGGACCACGCAGCCTTCATACCGCTCAGGAAGGAGACAGGTTCTCCTAGAGATGAATGTACTTTGGTGCGAAAAGTGCAAATCAATCCCAGAACAGCAGCAAAGGACCTTGTGAAGATGCTGGAGGATACAGGTACAAAATTATCTATATCCACAGTAAAACGAGTCCTATTTCGACATAACCTGAAAGACCGATCAGCAAGGAAGAAGCCACTGCTCCAAAACCGCCAATAAAAAAGCCAGACTACGGGTTGCAAATGCACATGGGGACAAAGATCGTACTTTCTGGAGAAATGTATTCTGGTCTGATGAAACAAAAATAAAACTGTTAGGCCATAAAGGCCATAATGACCATCGTTATGTTTGAAGGAAAACCGGGAGGCTTGCAAGCCGAAGAACACCATCCCAACCGTGAAGCACGGGGTGGCAGCATCATGTTGTGGGGTGCTTTGCTGCAGTAGGGACTGGTGCACTTCACAAAATATATGGCATCATGAGGTAGGAAGATTATGTGGCTATATTGAAGCAACACCTCAAGACATCAGTCAGGAAGTTAAAGCTTGGTCGCAAATGGGTCTTCCAAATGGACAATGACCCCAAGCATACTTTCAAAGTTGTGGCAAAATGGCTTAACTTCTTGATGAACCCATCCCGTTAGCGGGATCATTTGTCAACATCCTCTGAATTGCAGTGAGCCAAATTCAAATTAAATTACTCAAAATATTTAATTTTTCATGAAATCAACTGCAATATAGCAAAGTGCAGATTTCAAAAAAGCTTTTCGGCGAAAGCATACCAAGCGTTTATGTAAGGACATCTCTCTCAGCAGACAAAACATTACAAACAGCTAGCAGCCAAGTAGATTGCTTTTATGACTTTTGTGACTAATAAATTAAATCGCTTACCTTTGATGATCTTCGGATGTTTGCACCCACGAGACTCCCAGTTACACAATAAATGTTCCATAAAGTTAATTTTTATATCCAAAATACCACCATTTGGTTGGTGAGTTATGTTCAGAAATCCACAGGCTCGAGCGGTCACGACCGGGCAGACGAAAATTCCGAATAGTATCCGTAAAGTTCGTAGAAACATGTCAAACATTTTTTATAATCAAGCCTGAGGTTGTTCTTACAATATATAATCGATAATATTTCAACCGGACGGTACCTTCTTCAATAGGAGAGAGAAAATGTCTGCTCCAAACTGTTGCACATGCAAAACACTGCTGGCACCCAGCCATACAATGTGATCTTTCTCGCTCATTTTTTCAAAATAAAAGCCTGAAACTATGTCTAAAGACTGTTCACAACATGTGGAAGCCATAGGAAAAGGAATCTGTTTGATATCCCTGTAAATCGAGCGAAGGCAGGCAATGGAACAGAGCTTTCAGGAAAAACAGCACTTCCGGGTTGGATTTTCCTCAGGTTTTTGCCTACAATATCAGTTCTGTTATAGTGTGTTTTCTATCCTAATCTGACAATTATATGCATATTCTAGATTCTGGTCCGGAGAAATAGGCAGTTTCATTTGGGTATGTTTTTCATCCAAATATCAAAATACTGCCCCATACATTCAACAGGTTAAGGACAAAGGCAAGGTTGGAAGTCAAATGTTTTGGGTAGCCTTCCACAAGCTTCCCACAATAGATTGGAGTAACCATCACAAAGTCCTGACTTCCACCCTATAGAAAATATGTGGGCAGAACTGAACAAGCATGTGCGAGTAAGGAGGCCTACAAACCTGACTCAGTTACACCAGCTCTGTCAGGAGGAATGGGCCAAAATTCACCCAACCTATTGTGGGAAGCTTGTGGAAGGCTACCCAAAACATTTGACCCAGGTTAAACAATTTAAAGGCAATGCTACCAAATACTAATTGAGTGTGTATGTAAACTTCTGACCCACTGGGAATATGATGAAAGAAATAAAAACTGAAATAAGTCCTTCGCTCTACTATTATTCTGACATTTCACATTCTTTAAACAAAAGTGGTGATCCTAACTGACCTGAGACAGGGATTTTTTACTAGGATTAAATGTCAGGAATTGTGAAAAATTGTGTTTAAATGTATTTGGCTACGGTGTGTGTAAACTTCCGACTTCAACTGTATGCAAAAACATATGGGGGATTGGAAGTGATGCAGACAATTACATTGATGGAAGATACAATCTATCTGCAGTATTAAAGCTGATCTACCCACTATTAAAAAAAGAAAGGAACGAGGGTTTGTGATTAGAGCGTGTCGAGTTCTTGGGGATGGAGTCTGGTTTGCGATTGGATGGTATCCATTTTTTCCAGGTGCGTGATCTGGTTTTCGACTGGCTCTTTTCCCCTCGGTGACCATGAGTGTCTAATCTGGCCCTTCTTCTTATGTGCTCAGAGCAAGCCAATGATCAGTAAATGTATTTATAGTATCTGGTCTACCATGTGGTTGGTCCATAAACTCATTACTGCAGCAGCAGTTATTCCAGGGAACAGAGGGGCCCTTGGGTTCGGTTACATCACTTTGGCTGTGAGCTTAAATCCTTGACTGTTTGCTGTAACACACAGACACACACACAAATGATATTGTTCGGAGACTCTGTGGTTCACAGATAGGGTTTAACAAAGCTTTGTTCCACAGCGTGCCTTCAAAATAGGTCAACCTGTTCTCGGGCTGTTTGTGAGAGTTTCCTTATTTACTCCTGCCCTGATTTCACAACATAAACAAAAGACGGAGGTTTTGCCCTCTTAAAACAGACAAAAAAAACTGCTCATCAGCATAACCCTGAGAGGTTAAGTAAATACGTTATTTTATGTGGAGGGAGTCGGTCGTTCTGCCTTTATGACTTTCGCCACTCAGGTTTCTGTTCGTCATATTTATTCCTGCAACTGTAAATCCCCACCAGTACTCATACTGCCAATGTTTGTTATGAGGATGACATTTGGGGGAATATGGGCCTGATTGGGGGTTTGGGGTAAGGGAAGGGTGTGTATGTGTGTGTGTGTGGCAGGAAATCATAATACAAGTAACTGCCAAAATAGAAGAAACACTAGAGTAAATGAGGGATACCACAAGTATATTGAAAGCAGGTTCTTCTATGGTTCCGGAATTAATTAAGCAATTAACATCCCATCATGCTTAGGGTCATGTATAAAAATGCAGAGCAGGCCATTATTTGGCTACCATGGCTATGCCCCCATAGTATGACAACCCCCCCCCCCATCCATAGGGCACGAGTGGTCACTGAATGGTTTGATAACCATGAAAACTATGTAAACCATATGCCATGGCCGTCTGTCAGCAGATCTCAACCCAAATGAACACTTATGGGAGGATTCTGGAGCCGTGCCCGAGACCGCATTCTTCACCACCATCAACAAAACCAAATGGAAGAATGGTGTAGCATCCCTCCAAGAGTTCCAGACACTTGTAGAATCTATGCCAAGGTGCATTGAAGCTGTTCTGGCTCGTGGTGGCCCAACAGTCTATAAAGATACTTTATATTGGAGTTTCCTTTATTTTGGTAGTTACCTGTAAATCATCATAGAGCATGGAGGCATCATGGCATCGTACTAAGTTATTTACGACATGTAACGGTACTCGCCAGAGGACCCTACTGTACTCAACTCATTACCAGTGCTCTGTTCTCTTCTGTAGCGCAGAACTCACTTCTCTAGAGCTTTCAGTGATGCGACACACACACAAAAACCACACAAACAAACAAAGGTGTGAGTGCAGAATTGCTGAAAGTACTGTACTGTAAATGTGCCACGAGGGCCACTGTAGGTGGTCCTGAGAGGTTTGACGATGGCGGCGACCGCTTCATGATGCTCCACTTTCAGGGCGGTTACAGTGTTATTGCATTAAAGCACAAGAGTTGTATATTGTAGCTCCACCATTGGCGAATGCAAAGATATTGGTTGTAGCTAGTAGTGTACTTGCTATATCTCAAACACTGGTTACAGCTATAAAACCAGTTGTAGCACAAGCGCTAGCTGTATTAGCATTAGCTAACTGCTAAACAAGACTGCTAAATAGCTAATCAACTCTTTCATGGACTGCGCGCACACACACCACACGCACACGCACACGCGCACACACTACTGTTTTCCTCTCTGTCAACTGAGTTAGGAAGGACGCCTGTATCTTTGTAGTGACTGGGTGTATTGATACACCATCCAAAGTGTAATTATTTACTTCACCATGCTCAAAGGGATATTCAATGTCTGCTTTTTTATTTTTTAACCAATCTACCAATAGGTGCCCTTCTTTGTGAGGCATTGGAAAACCTCCTTGGTCTTTGTAGTTGAATCTGCTCGAGTGAGGGACCTCACAGATAGTATGTGTGGGGTACAGAGATGAGGTAGTCATTCCAAAAGCATGAACAGAATTATTGCACACAGAATGAGTCCAAGCAACTTAGTTAAGTAAATCTTTACTCCTGCAACTTATTCAGGCTTGTCATAACCAAAAGGTTTAATACTTGACTCAAGACATTTCAAAAGCAATTGTACTTTGACATTATGGGGTAGTGTGTAAACCAGTTACCCACAATCTCAATTGAATCCATTTTAAATTCAGGCTGGGAATACTTTCTGAAGGCACTATAGCTACCTCAATTACCTCGTACCTCTACACATCAACTCAGTGCTGGTAATCCCTTATTATTATATTAATATTAGCCAAGTTATTTTTGACTTGTTATTGTTATTCACTGTGTTCATTTCTCATGTCACTATTTCTATTTTATCTTCAACTCTGCATTTCACTTAAGTCTACACCTGTGGTTTACGAAACATGTGACAAATGACATTTGATTTATACAGGAATCTTATGGCAAGACTACGTAATATAAATTGTATCGTTATCGAGTAGTTTGTGAAATGTTTGCGTCTAGATTACCGAGACTAGCTATAGTATTACAGCTTGTTGCTACAGCGCACACGTCGCAGTTTGCTGAACAATCGCTTTTAACTTTGGGGCTCAGGTATTCTACTGCAGTTTTGGCACCACTCCTTGTTCCTTCTGCAAAGTTAGGGAAGCAGAGAGGTAGGAGAGGGATGGGGGCTGCAGCCTAGCCCAGGACTACCACGCAGCGCAGGTTTCTCCTGACACTGATAAATACCTGAGGAATGGGACGCACTCGAGAGCTCTGCTACAGGCGTCATTAACCTTGTAGAACCTAACCCTGCGCCCATGATTAACGGCGGGCTATTATGTGCTATTAAACACCAGCACGGGAGCGTCCCGTCACCCATACAAAAACACACATCTAAAGCTGCCAAACATGTAGGGGCTTACATCAAGTCTCAAACTTTTCTATGTTTCTCCTATCTCCCATAGGAGGAAAGCTGTTACAGGAGGGCCAATACGCATACGATATGATTGTGCGGCAGTGCATGGCTCAATATGCTCTAATGTCACTCTACTCCTGCTCTGTGCTACGTTTGGGGTGGCTCTTACATGTTTCTCCTCCCTGTCTAGTTCAAAAAACTGTTATTGTTTATTACAATAGAATAGAACGCCCGGAGTCCCTATAGTCTGGGCAATAAGCAAAATACCCTAGCACAGTAGAAAAACCTTTTTACATATGAAAAGGGTAAAGAAGAAAGAGGTGGAGAGTGAATGAAGCTGGGAACGAAACTGATAAAGCGAGAAAAAGAGAAGAGGTGGCAGGCAGGGCGGGTTGGGAGAAGAGGAAGGAGAGAGAGAGGGAGAGGCAAGGGTAGAGTGAGGGAGCGAGAGAGAGGGGAGAAAGATGGAGAGCTATTCCCTGATGTGGCTCTCGGCAGCCTCTTCGCGGCTCCTGCTCGGAGGACTACAGCAGTTACACTTCGGGTTAAAAATAACCCCCTGATCATTTATTTAGCTGGAGCGCACCATCCTGCATTGTGCGCCTAGAGAATAGAATTGCTTTCCCTGTCTGTTCCAGGCGTGAGACTTTCGGCTCGCTCCCTACAACACCTCAATGTCATCAACTTTAGTTCCATCCAAGGAATGCCAGGGCAATGTGAGCACGGCGTCTTGTGCTACATCTATTAGGGTTACAACGCACTGCAGCTTCCAAAGCTACATTCACTGTCTTTTAAATCTAGGATATACAGTTGAAGTCGGAAGTTTACATACACCTTAGCCAAATACATTTAAACTCAGTTTTTCACAATTCCTGACATTTAATCAGAGTAAGAATTCCCTGTCTCAGGTCAGTTAGGATCATCACTTTCATTTTAAGAATGTGAAATGTCAGAATAATAGTAGAGAGAATTATTTTTCAGCTTTTATTTCTTTCATCACATTCCCAGTGGGTCAGAAGTTTACATACACTCAATTAGTATTTGGTAGCATTGCCTTTCAATTGTTTAACTTGGGTCAAATGTTTTGGGTAGCCTTCCACAAGCTTCCCACAATAAGTTGGGTGAATTTTGGCCCATTCCTCCTGACAGAGCTGGTGTAACTGAGTCAGGTTTGTAGGCCTCCTTGCTCGCATGCTTTTCAGTTCTGCCCACAAATATTCTATATGATTGAGGTCAGGTGATGGCCACTCCAATACCTTGACTTCGTTGTCCTTAAGCCATTTTGCCACAACTATGGACGTATGCTTGGGGTCATTGTCATTTGGAAGACCCATTTGCGACCAAGCTTTAACTTCCTGACTGATGTCTTGAGATGTTGCTTCAATATATCCACAATTTTCTCTCCTCATGATGCAATCTATTTTGTGCACCAGACCCTCCTTCAGCAAAGCACTTCCACAACATGATGCTGCCACCCCGTGCTTCACGGTTGGGATGGTGTTCTTCGGCTTGCAAGCCTCCCCCTTTTCCACCAAACAGAACGATGGTCATTATGGCCAAACAGTTCTATTTTTGTTTCATCAGACCAGAGGACATTTCTCCAGAAAGTACGATCTTTGTCCCCATGTGCAGTTGCAAACCGTAGTCTGGCTTTTATATGGAGGTTTAGGAGCAGTGGATTCTTCTTTGCTGATCGGCCTTTCAGGTTGTCGATATAGGACTCATTTTACTGTGGATATAGATACTTTTGTGCCCGTTTCCTCCAGTATCTTCACAGGGTCCCTTGCTGTTGTTCTGGGAGTGATTTGTACTTTTCGCACCAAAGTACGTTCATCTCCTTCTTGTGCAGTATGACGGCTGTGTTGTCCCATGGTGTTTATACTTGCGTACTATTGTTTGTACAGATGAACGTGGTACCTTCAGGCGTTTGGAAATTGCTCCCAAAGATGAACCAGACTTGTGGGGGTCTACAATTTTTTTTGTTTTTTTTCTGACATCTTGGCTGATTTCTTTTGATCTTCCTATGATGTCAAGCAAAGAAGCACTGAGTTTGAAGGTAGGCCTTGAAATACAACCACACATACACCTCTAATTGACTCAAATGATGTCAATTAGCCTATCAGAAGCTTGTAAAGCCATGACATTTTCTGGAATTTTTAAATGCACAGTCAACTTAGTATATGTAGACTTCTGACCCTCTGAAATTGTGATACAGTGAATTATAGGTGAAATAATCTGTCTGTAAACAATTGTTGGAAAAATGACTTGTGTCGTGCACAAAGTAGATGTCCTAACCGACTTGCCAAAACTATAGTTTGTTAACAATACATTTGTGGAGTGGTTGAAAAACTAGTTTTAATGACTCCAGCCAAAGTGTATGCATGTAAACTTCCGACTTCAGCTGTATACACTGAACAAAAATATAAATGCAATATGTAAAGTATTGGTCCTATGTTTTGAGGGAGCATGCAATTAAGTTCTTCATTTCTTTACCATAATCCGCCTCTTGTCATTTTAGAGAATTTGGCAGTATGTCCAACAGGTCTCAGCCGCAGACCAGCCCAGGTCCTCCACATCCAGCTTCTTTCCCTACGGGATCGTCTGAGGGGGTGCGGAGGATTATTTCGAAATGAAACTGTGGGTTTGCACAACCAAGGAAGTTCTGCATAAACTGTCACGAGACCGTCTTAGGGAAGCTCATCTGCGTGCTAGTCGTCCTCACCAGGGTCTTGACCTGACTGCAGTTTGGCTTCATAACTGACGTGGGTAAATGCTCACCTCCGATGGCCAATGGCACACTGGAGAAGAAGTGTGTTCTTCACAGAAGAATCACAATTTCAACTGTACAGCGCAGGTTTGCTGATGTCAATGTTTTAAACAGTGTGCCGCATGGTGGTGTTGGGGTTATGGTATGGGCAGGCTTAAGCTACGGACAACAAACATAATAGCATTTTATCGATTGTAATTTGAATGCACAGAGATACCGTGATGAGATCCTGAAGCCCATTGTTGTGCCACACATCCGTCGATCACCTCCCGGTTTCAGCATGATAATGTACGGCCCCATGTCACAAGGATCTATACACAATTCCTGGCAGCTGAAAATGTCCCAGTTCTTACATGGCCTGCATATTCAGACATGTCATCCATCAAGCATGTTTGGGATGCTCTGGATCGGTGTACGACAGCTGATCCACTCCCCTACTTTTTTTTAAAGGTATGTGATCAACAGATGCATATCTGTATTCCCAGTCATGTGAAATCCATAGATTAGGGCCTAATGACCGCATTTCAATTGAATTATTTTGTTAGATGAACTGTAAACTCAGTAAAATCTTTGAAATTGTTACATGTTGCATTTTATATTTTTGTTCATGGGTAGCTTTCACATGAATTGTTTTAAGTGTTCTTCCATTCACTGTCTATGGAATATGTCTGCAAGACCACCAAGTATTCTTAGAGCTCAGTCTTGAGGAGACACCCTGAATCCTTTAGCTTCCTCACCCAGACAAAAAGGTCTCTTCGATGTCAACACATTTGATGTTGACGACAACTCAATTCAAAGTCAATGTGATAGGAGTCCTTCAAAGTCAATGTGATAGGAGTCCTTCAAAGTCAACCAGTATAAGACATGATCTTATATCGTCCAATTTTAAGAAAGGGGGAATAGCTAAGGTTAAGGGGACCATCAGCCAGTCTTTCGTCACTGAAGCGAATGTATTTTTCTGTAGAAATGATGACTCAACAGAAGGGATGGAGTTTGTTGGGGAAGATGAGGAAGTGAGTCCAGGAAGGAATCACAATGTTGTTTGGGCCTCGGCATTTTGATCTCCACAACAACTTTGAGCCGCATGGCATTTGTGTGCGATGACCTCACATCCTGCGGGGTTGACAACTCTTTATATCCGCGTGGTAATGGGATCTGATTTGTCTCCCATTCTGCCAACTCAAATGGCAGAATGTACTCAGTCTCTCGGCTGAGTGCAAAATTAGTTTCAACAAGGTCAAATGTGGAAGGAGAGAGAGAGGGTGCGAGAGGAAAAACAGCTTTGCACGACAAGGCGGTAGTCTTGGCTCATGGGGTTGTGTGAGGTATGGTGGAATGCTTTCCTCCCTCTACACAGGTTATAACCTTTCACTGTGTTTATTTAGTTAGCTAGAAGAAATCAAAAACATATATACAGCAGTATCTCTTGGACAAAAAATACAAATAAAAAAAAGCATACATTTATTTAATTGAATCTAACCAGGATAATGCATTCATTATCTACTATCACTTGTAATGTCATCTACTTTCTTACAATTGCTTTTCTCGGTTGAAGTAGCAGTAGTCAAATCCAGTGGGGTGCTTGCGTCACCAGGCAACAAGACAAAACCAGTTCCTAATATACAGATTTGTCTGTACATTCTAGTCTAAATGGAACAAGTGAGCTAAACAAATTACAACCCTTCCAAGACTGGGCGGTAATAGGAGTGGGCCGAGGAGAACATCCAAATCCTCCCACGCAATCATATCACCGATCAACAACAACAAAAAACATCTCATTTGGAGGCCTTCAGTCCCTGAAAAACTTTCTGAATCGCTCTTATTCCCAGAGTGGAGCTGCGTTTCATGTAGAAATTAATTTCACTGGGTCTCGCAACGAAATAAGGAATCAATTCGACAAAACAATTAGTTCTGCATGAGCAACTTGGTGCTTTGGCATGTGGGTGTGAGTTGAATTGACTCATTTTGGGTTAATTACAACTGTTCTCCCCCCCACCCAGTGTGTGTTAGAGAGGTGGGAAAGAAAAAAAAGGTGGAGAAATGGGCAAGTCTGGACTTCATTACTAAACTCTTTGATTCTGTTACCTAAATGAAAACCATGCATCGACCGCCCACTGACAAATCTCTCATGTCCTTACTGAAAGTAGGGACAAGGTGCAGCAGACCATAAAGCTGAACCCTGCATCAGAAGACTTGTCTTTAGTTTGGGCTTGTCGCAAGTGTGACACAACAGATGTTGTAGGTCATCATACTAAAACTCTTGGCCCTGATACTGACCAGATACCAGGTTATGACGAGTGACATGACACACACACACCGCACTCTTGGCTAGCTAGCTTACACGCCACAAAGCTAACGATTAGCTTACAAACTTCTGAAAGCAGACTTGCGGCGGTGGCATCTCACTTGGCACATACAGACGTAGTAAAGCCATTACAGCAGTCTATGACATGATGATTACAGGCCCCAACGAGGGAGGGTTCAAAGCGAACATTGTGGGGCCGCATAACTCTGTCGCAACACACAGGTGAATTATGGAAACAGCTGTGGGAGCCAGGCACGTGACAACCGAAGACTCACGCAAGTTCCATTCCCAGTGTGGGGGGGGGGGTGCTAATGTTACCAATGCTCTCCCTGTACCCTTGAGCAAGAGGGCACGATCACCTTAACTACCGTCGAACTGTATATATATTAACCTGTGGTAAAAATGGGATATTATGCAAGTGCCAAGCTATGTGTAGGTCCCGGTGGATATGGGCAGGGGCATCTGCGGGCTACTTTATGATAAATATTAATACTCGTATCGTGCCGGGGAGAGACCTCGGGGGAGTAAGTGTCACCTAGCGAGGCCGTCGTCGTTACCCATCCACCGCTGCAGCGTGTCCCAGCATGCCCTCAAGTCTATGTGGCCTTTCTGCTGTAGAGCTCTATGGAGCTGTTCAGTGATGTGTGGCACTACACTGTTTCAGTACAGTGGCGCTGATATAAAGTAATATATTTACCTGTGGGTACATGATGTCGCTGGATCAAGCCAAGCCCCACTAAGAACACAGAGGGAGCCTGATGACAGTATGGTATCTGCAAGCAAGCCAGTTATATAAAAGACACAGTTGGTGAATGAGTCTAGTGAGGGGCGAATGGAATGTATGGTCTTCTACTACTACAGTATTAGGCTTATACTACTACAAGATACTGCTTATAAGTACTAATAGATTTGCGTTATATACAGCAGCACTCCAACTACACAAATACCTTTGGACAGTACGGGGTGGAACTGATCTCATCCACTCTGGGTCTATTGGATGAGACAGGGAGTCACTTGCCAAATATCAACAATCATATCAATTGTCGATCTTACAGTATATTGGTGAGTGAGTAAAACTTACTTCAAAATGTATGAGCCTTAGTAGTGGCTCAATACACATTTATGGAGGGATATGGACTGATGGAGAAGTGACAGAGAAAAAAGTACCGTTTGCGCTCAAATCATGACTCATCGGCGTGTGGCACCATTCGTTCTCACGCGGTCCAGATCAATGTGTCACCTGTTCTCACCGCCCACACCCAATGACTAATCACAGCCTGAGACATCTGTCCTGCGAGTGGACAGCAGCAGCTCCTCCCCCTCCACCCCCGGGCCAATCAGGGCCCAGTGTGACTGAGAGAAGCCTGTGTTTACTAAAGGAGGGAGAGGATAGGTCGCACCCGCCTACCACACTAACCAAGCAGTGCATGCACCTTTGGTTCTGCTCCTCCTGCTAAGTGATGGTGAAATGTCAAACTTAAGCCACGTCAGCTATGGGTAGAAAAAAAAGGACTGTTAAAAGGGTAATTGGGGGGGGGGGGGACATGGAGAGAGAGAGTTGACAGATGAAATACAGCAAGAGAGTAAACGTGAGGGAGCAGCAACAGGGGTGGGTGAAAGAGAGAGATTAAAAATGATATATATAAAAAAAACAAGAGTAGGGGAAGAGGGTATGAGAAGAGGACAGAAGACGCTACCCTTGTGATCCGCAATTACACATCTTCCTCTTTTACATCTCCTTCTCCTCCCATCCTCCTTCTGACTGTCTGTTGAGAGCCTTGAAAGAAGGCAGTGAAGCAGGGAGACAATTGCAAATCAATTTTCTACTTAAGCACCTATGACAATCACTCCTTTTACAGGAAATGCGGCATACTGCTTCCCCCACAATTCTATATTTGGGGCAGAAAGAGGGAATTTAAAAAATATAAAAATATTTTAAAAACGCAGATTTTTCCAAATCGACCACAAAAACGAATCTATTCAAAACCCCCCAAAACAAAACAGGATTAACTAGAGTAGAATGAAGATGCAGTGCCTAGCCCATATGCAAATACAGAGCAGTGTACAACGGTCTGACAATTAGCGTGTATCTAACGATTATGCATTTATAGCTGCAAATGTCATACGTAGGCCTATGCTTATTTCATGTACCTTTATACAGTATTAGGAGAATGTATAGAACTGTAGGCTTTGTAGATATCTAAAGGAGGTCCCCCCCCCAAAAAAATAACACCCTTGCCTTTCTTGCACTTGTCTCTTCTTAGAAGTGCCAACTTTTCTGATAGCTGCTTTATTGAAGTGATGTTTTGCCTACTTGACTTATGTGGTTGTCTCAACTAGCACCCTTAAGATGATGCACTTATTACTGTGAGTCAATCTGGGTAAAAAGAGTCTGCCAAATGGACTAATGTAAAAACGGTTCATTGAGAAAGAGAGCGAGAGATGCTCTACGGACGGCACTTTGACAGTGCCTTCAGTAGAGTAGTCGATCACATCTTGAGATTTGGCATCCAGTGAAACGTTCACCGTGTTAATTATTTAAGTAAATTAAGTTTTTTAAAATGACTAATCTGTCACTTTTTTCCCCACAAGAGCGCATTGGTGCTAATTTGAAAACACCAGGATTTCTCTGGAACAATAATTAGTCGTTAGCGCAATACGAATCTGATTTAAAACTAGGACTCGAAGACTAAAGCCATGCCCATCTCACATTGGCTCATTAAATCGCCTTTCCTGACCAATTAGGAAGTCCATGTTCGCCTTCTGACATTCAGCCTTGCGCTAACACGTCTACGTGCGAGAAAGTGACTTGGTAAGAATGAGAACATGACTTCGTAAGTGTCTATGCTCTTCAACATATAACTGGTCAAGTGCATCCAGGAGTGTGTATCCCCACAAGATGAGTGTCAAAACAAGCATACTAACACGATTTGCTTCGCGACGTCTTCCGATCAATCATCACTATTGTTTTGTCCTCGTCGCCCCCCCCCCTATTTCAATGGTTGCTCTTAATGTAACAAGCTTTGTGATTAACCTATGTAAGTAAAAAGCCCTCTGCAAATGCATAAGTGATGTACTCGGTCAAACCTGATCGCAGGGAAACGAAGTTAGACTGGGCGAAAAACGAGGATAAACCCCACCAGGGTAAAATGATAAGATTCATTAAGACTTGAAAAGGGAAGATGAGTTTGCCGTCATGGAACAGTGGAGAGCAGGTAGGTCGTGCACCGACGGCCTGACACCTCGCAGCATTGAAGCAGAAAGCCAATCGGCTCCGCAAATCACCCAAAATAAAACGGATCAGATACGTCAGACGACGACAAAACAGTCACCTGAAAACACAAGTGACTAAGTCAGTCAGTCAGTGTGGTGGCTGCATGCGTGTGTGTGTGTGTCTAGGAGGGTTGAGGCATCTAATGAGAATGACAGTTTATACCGCTCTCCATCTGCTCCCACGCTCCAGCCTAAAGTCTACTGACTGATAGGTAAATGCAGGCGCTAATTTGAAGAAAGTGGGGGCAGGGAAGACGGATGACAATGGCAACAAAGCAAGACGAGGGAAGAAAGGAGAGACGGGGGGACGGATACACATGAAGATCCTTTGTCTGGGTTGTCTTTATCAGCGTCGGCTGACAGTTGATGGCAAAGAGATGGCGGCAGCAGTACAATTCCTGGTCCTGACAGATACTCCCGATCCTCTTTTTCTCCCCATCTTTCCATCTCTCCTCCTCCCTGCAAGACACCACCAACCTGGCTGGTGGGTAATTGCTGCCTGGCTCCAGGAGATCTTAATCAAGGTGTGCCCGTGACGGAGGCGGCGGCCTAGACGAGGCGCTTAAGGGGAGTTTTTTTTTTCTCCCCCTGCCGAGGAGGATGAGGCCACGGTGTCAGCGGGAGTGACTTGACTCCTTCCCCTCTTTGCCCCGACCTGCAATTACACAACAAGCCACTTCAGGGCAATTTGGGAGCTGCCATGATAAAAACGGAGCGTTTTACATCATTGTAACGCAGCCACACACACACACACCGACCGCTCAGAGCGAGAGCGAGAGAGAGCTGGAGGTGGAGGGGAGTGAAAATGAGAGGGAAAGACGAAGTGCAGCGTGGTCCTTCTGTAGCTCAGTTGGTAGAGCATGGCGCTTGTAACGCCCGGGTAGTGGGTTCGATTCCCGGGACCACCCATACGTAGAATGTATGCACACATGACTGTAAGTCACTTTGAATGAAAGCGTCTGCTAAATGGCATATATATATATAGAGGGACAGAGGGGAAGAGATTGAGAGGAAATGAGGGCTGTACGTCACGTCATCAGTCAGAGGAAAGCACACAGGGTAAACTGTGGTTTTATATGACCGGTTCGGCCTTTTGATGACGGCAAACACTTGTTTACAGTTACATTGCATATAAACAAATCAAAAGAATACAGACAGTGTCGTTAAATTGAAACGGAACCCGTGGCTAACCGTGGGCTTTGGTTTACATGGCACGTCAGCAGTCGGAGGACGCCGAAAAGCACAAACTACAGCCTTCCTACGTTATGCGCATTCTTTGGAAACAACAAACCAGCTCTCGTTGACTGTACATCACCTGTAAGCTATTACAGAGCACAAATTCTGGCTTTTTTCCCTTCACAGGCCACAGATGCCAGGATGTGGGTCGTAGTTCAAACAGCTCCAGATTTGGTGTTCCTTTCCCTGGATACAGATCCGAACCCGTTCAACATTCAAACCCCTGAGACTGACTCCTGATTCCAGTCTGCTGTTTTTCCTCCTGTTTCGCTATAAAACAATTAGATTTAGATTATGGCTCCCCCCTGGAGAACAATACATGGTGCTGTGTGTGTGTGTGTGTGTGTGTGTGCTCGGGGTTGCCACACGAGTCATAGGCTCTCAGGGTAAAGTGCATTTATTTCCCCAGTGACGAGCCTCTCCCTCCAGACCAATGACATTGTATATGGAATAAGTCTGTAAAAATGGCCAAGGTTCCAGGGCGATAAATATTACTGCAAACATATACAGTACTGTGCAGACAAACACACACTACATTGGGAAGTTGTCAACAATAGGGGTGATGACGAGCGAATGTAGAGCGAAGGTTTGCAATTTATGTTGCCAGTGATCTGCAGTCAGGCATAACGCAGGCTTAAATAATCAATCAATTTGAACAGGGTATATAGTCCCCTATACATTATGCAAAGAGTCTCCTGGGAATCAGAAAGCAGTTTCCTAACACAAACTCTGGATGGAGAGAAGTCTGTGTGTGTGTGTGTGTGTGTGCACATGCTTCTTTCTTTTCAAAGCAGTATCTGTCAGCTCTGTGCTATA
This sequence comes from Oncorhynchus gorbuscha, assembly GCF_021184085.1. Classification (NCBI taxonomy): domain Eukaryota; kingdom Metazoa; phylum Chordata; class Actinopteri; order Salmoniformes; family Salmonidae; genus Oncorhynchus; species Oncorhynchus gorbuscha. The sequence continues at coordinate 42,032,119 of NC_060181.1, read as the reverse complement.
GCATCATATCAGATTTTGGTAAGATACTGGTTACTTGTACAACGCTCACCGTAACTCTGTTCACTTTCATTGCAGTTCCACAGACAGAAACAAGTCCGGGCAATGCCTCCCTGGAATATCTCTCTGTCTGATAGAACTATAATCCCGCTGACATCTCGCTAGCAGTACTGCAGAGCAGAGCCCAGACAGTGACAGAGTGGGTGTGTTCCTCCATCAACACAGATATCTGCTATCAGTCTGTCAGACAGTGTTGCTGTGAGTGTGAGAGAGAGACACTGAAGACAGGGACGGTGGGAGGAGAGAGGGACGGTGGGAGGAGAGAGGGACGGTGGGAGGAGAGAGGGACGGTGGGAGGAGAGAGACTGATGGAGAAGAGAATGCTGTGGGGAAGGAGAAAAGGAACAGAGCTGATGAGACTGGAGGACGAGGTTGAGTGGTGATAGAAGATGGCTAGAAGTCTGTGTCCTTGATGTTAACTCCATCTCTATGGCCTAGCACAACCTAGCAACAACTCTCAATTCAATTCATGGGGCTTTATTGGCGTGGGAAACATATGTTAACATTGCCAAAGCAAGTGAAGTAGATGTAAAAATAAACAAAAATGAAGAGTAAACATTACACTCACAGAAGTTCCAAAATAATAAAGACATTACAAACGTCATACTATGTATATACACAGTGTTGTAACGATGTACAAACGGGGGTAAATGGTCTCTCCCTCCCCATGGCTCTTTTATAGAAATGAAGACCGAGGCTTTCTGACAGACAATACCAACTGCCAGTACCGTTTTATACAGTGAGGCATTGGTGGCACTTGCTCGAGCTAGAACTTGCTCCCCTATAAGAAATGCAGAAAGTACATGTTGCCAGGGTCGACCATTGATAGAAGCCACGTTCCATTATAAATACACGGCATGGTATGTCAGACAAATGAAGCATGCGCGAGTCCAAGACCTGAAGTGTTCAAGGTCAAACACAAGCCTCAAAAACGCTCTCTAGTCACAACGCAACTATTAAACCCTGCAAAATACCTTTCGTGTATTCCGATCACTAATAGTTTGCATATAATATATTGAAAGCAGAGATGCTTAGCATTCCTTAAACACCTGCTGCCTCCACAATCATATTTCTCCGCAAGTCCTTTGTCAGCAGTTCTGTGGAGGACGAGAGGTGGCAATTCCAACTTCAGGTCAGAATTAAACATTCATCCACGTTTCTCTAACGTGACATTTCGAAGTTGCTACAAATGTCAAATTTGTAAGTGTAACTGAATTTAAAGTTAGGGTTAAGTTTAGGCATTAACTACAAAGGGTTAAGGTAAGAGTTAAGGGTTTCGGATTGGCTTAAAAAAATAAAAACAATCCCAAACCCTTAGCCATTTACTCTGAATGGTTTAACCTTTAAGTTTTAGAAATGTGACATTTGTGAAATATGGATGAAACGTCTGTCTGAAGCAAGACTACGAGAGGCAGATTGCTTACGCCCATCCACCATCCCTGTCAAGAACACCCTAGCAAAACCAAAACCTACTTGAAGGTAACTCACTGTTGCCCCTAATGGCTGGTTTCCATGTCATCTCCCGACATCCTCAGACATGGAATACTGACTTGCCCAGCCAGGTCACATGTGATACTAGTCAGTGGAGACCTGAGAATATAGCATTTGTATTCTGCCAATCCCACCTCTACCGGAGGAGGCTAATGGAGGCTAAAAAGACTTCACTTCTGCAAACACTGTGCTGGGCGAGGCTGAGCGGCAGCTCCTCTCGGAGGTGGCCAACATTACACCACACACACACGATATGGTATCTCGCCATCACGGTTGACAACTCCATTGTGTCCTCCTCCCAGAGCGCTAAGAACCTTGGCGTGATCCTGGACAACACCCTGTCGTTCTCAACTAACATCAAGGCGGTGGCCCGTTCCTGTAGGTTCATGCTCTACAACATCCGCAGAGTACGACCCTGCCTCACACAGGAAGCGGCGCAGGTCCTAATCCAGGCACTTGTCATCTCCCGTCTGGATTACTGCAACTCGCTGTTGGCTGGGCTCCCTGCCTGTGCCATTAAACCCCTACAACTCATCCAGAACGCCGCAGCCCGTCTAGTGTTCAACCTTCCCAAGTTCTCTCACGTCACCCCGCTCCTACGCTCTCTCCACTGGCTTCCAGTTTAAGCTCGCATCCGCTACAAGACCATGGTGCTTGCCTACGGAGCTGTGAGGGGAACGGCACCTCAGTACCTCCAGGCTCTGATCAGGCCCTACACCCAAATAAGGGCACTGCGTTCATCCACCTCTGGCCTGCTCGCCTCCCTACCACTGAGAAAGTACAGTTCCCGCTCAGCCCAGTCAAAACTGTTCGCTGCTCTGGCTCCCCAATGGTGGAACAAACTCCCTCACGACGCCAGGACAGCAGAGTCAATCACCACCTTCCGGAGACACCTGAAACCCCACCTCTTTAAGGAATACCTAGGATAGGATAAAGTAATCCTTCTCACCCCCTTAAAATATTTAGATGCACTATTGTAAAGTGGTTGTTCCACTGGATGTCATAAGGTGAATGCACCAATTTGTAAGTCGCTCTGGATAAGAGCGTCTGCTAAATGACTTAAATGTAAATGTAAATGTAAATATGGGCAAAAAAAAAAAATCTAATCTAATTTGTAAAAAATGTTTAAAAAAAACATGATTCCACTTTGACATTGTGCGGGGGTGTAGGCCAGTGACACAAAATCTCAATTTCATTCTTTTAAATTCAGGCTGTAACACAATGTGTGAAAACTCAAGGAGTGTGAATACTAATGTACTGTATATTAAGAAGTAAAGTGGAAAGCAGCATCCAGGCTGTACCACAACTGGCCATGATTGGGAGTCCCATATGGCCGTCCGGGTTTAGCCGGTGTAGGCTGTCAAAAGTAAATAAGAACAGATTTTTGTTTTGTTTGGAATTTGACCCCCTTTTCTCCCCAATTTCGTAGTATCCAAGACTCTTACTATCTTGTCTCATCGCTAGAGAGTCAAAAGTCGAAAGCCACGCGTCCTCCGAAACACAACCCAACCAAGCCGCACTGCTTATTAACAGCGCGCATCCAACCCGGAGGCCAGCCACACCAATGTGTCGGAGGAAACACTGTGCACCTGGCGACCTGTTTAGCGTGCACTGCACCCGGCCCGCCACAGGAGTCGCTAGTGCGCAATGAGCCAAGGATATCACCAAAAGCACTCAAACTTCTACAGATGCACAATCGAGAGCATCCTGGCGGGCTGTATCACCGCCTGGTACGGCAACTGCTCCGCCCACAACCGTAAGGCTCTCCAGAGGGTAGTGAGGTTTGCACAACGCTTCACCGGGGGCAAACTACCTGCCCTCCAGGACACCTACAGCACCCGATGTCACAGGAAGGCCATAAAGATCATCAAGGACAACAACCACCCGAGCCGCTGCCTGTTCACCCCGCTATCATCCAGAAGGCGAGGTCAGTACAGGTGCATCAAAGCTGGGACCGAGAGACTGAAAAACAGCTTCTATCTCAAGGCCATCAGACTGTTAAACAGCCACCACTAACATTGAGTGGCCGCTGCCAACACACTGACTCAACTCCAGCCACTTTAATAATGGGAACTGATGGGAAATGTCAAATATATCACTAGCCACTTTAAACAATGCTACCTAATATAATTTTTACATACCCTACATTATTCATCTCATATGTATACGTATATACTGTACTCTATATCATCTACTGCATCCTTATGTAATACATGTATCACTAGCCACTTTAACTATGCCAATTTGTTTACATACTCATCTCATATGTATATACTGTACTCGATAGCATCTAATGTATCTTGCCTATGCTGCTCTGTACCATCACTCATTCATTTATCTTTATGTACATATTCTTTATCCCCTTACACTGTGTATAAGACAGTAGTTTTGGAATTGTTAGTTAGATTACTTGTTGGTTATCACTGCATTGTCGGAACTAGAAGCACAAGCATTTCGCTACACTCGCATTAACATCTGCTAACCATGTGTATGTGACAAGTAAAATTTGATATCACTACCGGCCAAACCCTCCATAACCACGGACCTCCCGGTCGCGGCCGGCTGCGACAGAGCCTGGGCGTGAAACCAGGGTCTCTGGTGGCACTGCTAGCACTGCAATGTGCCCTAGACCACTGCGCCACCCGGGTGGCCTCAGTAAATAAGAAATTGTTCTTAACTGACGTGCCTAGTTAAATAAAGGCTAAATAAAATTGTTCTTGTTTGGAATAATCTGTTGATGGCATTTGACCCAACTGAACAGCATGTAAACTCAGAATACAGTTTGTAACGGAATATTTTCCGAATAGCCTTATTCTAAAATGGATTCAATAGTTTTCCCCTCAAACTACACACAATACCTCATAATGACAAAGCAAAAACAGGTTTTTAGATAATTTTTGCAAATGTATAAAAAAATAAAACAAATATCACATTTACATAAGTATTCAGACCCTTTACTCAGTACTTTGTTAAAGCACCTTTGACACCGATTATAGCCTCGAGTCTTCTTGGGTATGACGCTACAAGATTGGCACACCTGTATTTGGGGAGTTCCTACCATTCTTCTCTGTAGATCCTCTCAAGCTCTGTCAGGTTGGATGGCGAGCGTCACTGCTCAGCTATTTTCTCTCCAGCGATGTTTGATCGTGTTCAAGTCCAGGCTCTGGCTGGGCCATTCAAGAACATTCAGAGACTTGTCCCAAAGCCATTCCTGCATTGTCCTGGCTGTGTGCTTAGGGAGTTGTTGTCCAGTAAGAAGGTGAACCTTCGTCCCAGTCTGAGGTCCTGATTACTCTTAGAGCAAGTTTTGAGAAACACACAAATATTAATTTTCAAAGTCTACTGCCTCAATTTCTATGATGGCAATTTGTATATACTCCAGAATGTTATGAAGAGTGATCAGATGAATTGCAAAGTCCCTATTTGACTTGCAAATGACCTGAATCCCCCCCCAAAACATTTCCACTGCATTTCAGCCCTGCCACAAAAGGACCAGCTGACATGTCAATGATTCTCTCATTAACACAGGTGTGAGTGAGTGTTGACAAGGACAAGACTGCCAATCACTCGGTTATGCTGATTGAGTTTGAATAACAGACTGGAAGCTTCAAAAGGAGGGTGGTGCTTGGAATCAATGTTATTCCTCTGTCAACCATGGTTACCTGCAAGGAACCATGGGCATTATTTTTGGAGTTGGTCCACCCTTTGACAAACCCACTTGTTGGAAAGGTGGCATCCTATGCCACGTTGGAAGTCACTGAGCTCTTTAGTAAGAACATTCTACTGCCAATGTTTGTCCATAGAGATCGCATGGCTGTGTGCTCGATTTTATACACCCGTCGGCAACGGTGTGGCTGAAATCGTCGAATAAGCTAATTCAATATTGCGATTTCAATGCAAATTAGATTGTGCCCTAACGCACACAAAAGATGGGGGTGCAGGGGTACGTTCCCATCAACCACCCAGAGCAAAACATATTCCTAATTTTAGCCATGCCAGAATGGTGTTTATAACATGATGTTCCTTCACACACACACTTTTAAGTAGAGTTTCTGTAGGTCAAAGGGAGCACTGTAGATCAAACAGTTCCCTGTAGGTCCTTTACAAATCTGTAACACACGCACATTCGCTCAACCCTCGAAGCCCCATGAGGATTCCCCTCCATATCCAGCTGCTGTGTGTGTGTGTGTGTGTGTGTGTGTGTGTGTGTGTGTGTGTGTGTGTGTGTGTGTGTGTGTGTGTGTGTGTGTGTGTGAGGAAGGACCTATCAATAAGTTCAGTATTTACTGTACGCATATTAAAATCTAAAATATGTACGTACACTAGATCTACGCCGTCTGTCTCGCGTCGATTCCATTTAACCTAATTGTATCTAAGCCAATCCTTTTTAACAGAGTAATAATGTATCGCTCTCGTAAATATATTCAGTGAATTAATACTATATTTGCACGTATCTATAATGAATTCCGCCTGTATAATATGCCTGTATACACCTAGTTCGTATATTAGTTTTGCATAGTGTGCTAAAACATTTACAGATGTAGGATCTTAAAATGTGATCAGGTTTTTGTAGGAAATGCACACTTTCAGTGTATTCAAGGTTTAAAAAGGCTTCTAAAGTTTGTAATTTCCACTTGAAAAATTGCAGACTTGATTTGCCCTGACAAAATGTATCAACCCTTACAAGAAGGGTTTGGGAAAAGCAACATGTTAGTCCCATGTGTCATGAGCTGAAATAAAAGATCCCAGAAATTTTCCATGAGCACAAAACGATTATTTCTCTCAATTTGTGCACAAATTTGTTCACATCTCTGTGCATTTCTCCTTCGTCAAGAAAACCCATCTACATGACAGGTGTAGCATTTCAAGAAGCTGGTTAAACAGCACGATCATTACACAGGTGCACCTTGTGCTGGGGACAATAAAAGGCCACTAAAATATGAACTTGTATCACACAACACAATACCACAGATGTCTCAAGTTTTGAAGGAGCCTGCGATTGGTATGCTGACTGCAGGAATGTCCACCAGAGCCGTTGACAAAAAAAATAGAATTTCTCTACAATGTCGTTTTAGAGAGTTTGGCAATACTTCCAACCAAGCCTCACAACCGCAGACCACGTGTATGGCGTTGTGTGGATGAGCGGTTTGCTGATGACAACGTTGTGAACAGAGTGCCCCAGGGTGGCAGTGGGTTATGGTATGGGCAGGCTTAAGCTACGGACAACAAACACAATTGCATTTTATTGGTGGCAATTTGAATGGACAGAGATACCGTGACGAGATCCTGAGGCCCGTTGTCGTGCCATTCATCCTCTGCCATCACCTCATGTTTCAGCATGATAATGCACGGCCCCATGTCGCAAGGATCTGTACACAATTCCTGGAAGCTGAAAATGTCACATTCTTCCATGGCCTGCATACACACCAGACGTCACCCATTGAACACGTTTGGGATGCTCTGGATTGACGTGTATGACAGCGTGTTCCAGTTGCCGCCAATATCCAGCAACTTTGCAAAGCCATTGAAGAGGAGTGGGACAACATTCCACAGGCCACAATCAACAGCCTGATCAACTCTGTGGAGGAGATGTGTCGCGCTGCATGAGGCAAATGGTGGTCACACAACACTGGTTTTCTGATCCACGCCCCTACCTTCTTTTCAAGGTATCTGTGACCAACAGATGCATATCTATATTCCCAGTCATGTGAAATCCATAGATTGGGGCCTAATGCATTTATTTAAAATGACTGATTTCCCTATATGAACTAAAATTGTTGCATTTTTTGTTAATATTATTGTTCAGTATTACTTGAATGAGTTCTGAAAAGTGGTCACTGTGCATATACTGTTATGAAGGCTCGTTGTAATATTACATATTTTCTCAAATCTAGGTCTATATAGTCCAAGTGTCGGACCCTCCATTCTGGTAGCAGTGGAGTCAACGCTTTAGGTGTGTGCGCACGCGACCTCTGTCCTGGACGTTATGATCCCCTTGACCCCAATAGGACCAAATAAGATTTAGGCCACCCCCCGGTCACCAATTGTGAAGTGTAGTAGTAGAAGTATACCATAGCATTATTCTACATTTACAGTATAGTATCTAGCAGTAGTATACAACGTACAACCTAAAAGACCAATCTACAATTTGACAGAATATGACAGTAGTTCATGGTAAATGCATTAAGGACATTAATGTCAAGAGATCAAGGTCATTTATGGTTCAGTGGCAGTAAGGGTCATTTTCAAAGCATTGGGTTGACTTCAAAGCAAAAGTACTTTTTTATTTTTAAAGGTTCATAAGGGTTAATGAAAAGGGGCAAAATGTGAAAATGGATAGAAAAATACTTTGAAAAATGGGTACATATCACATGTAATATACATCATTAAACAGGATTGGTACAATCCTGCATTCACAAATTCCATTTAGGGCTATCTACATAAGCCAAACCACGCAATGCTGCAATATCCTCTGCAAAAAGCACCACATCACAAAATAGACCTTATTGGAACAAAGACCTAAAGAGAAGTGATATTGGCACAGGAGGGAGTGTTGGAACATAATTAGAGTGAAAAAAAAGGTATGCTTAATCCAGTATAAACAAATTTATCATACAAGAGACAAAAGTTCACAAATTATACAGCACAACGGCAGAGTCATGTCTTAAGCTTAAAACAATGACTCGATAATTCATTTATTCTGGTCCAAAAGTCCAAAAGTTACGGGCAGAGTTAGAAAGTTGGCTAGAGATTTTGCGATGTACACCGAACAAAATAAAATATGTAAGCGACACACAACAATCTCAAAGATTTTTTTCTGAGTTAGGTCATTTAAGGAAATCATTGGATTTAAATTAATTAGGCCCTAATCTATGGATTTCACAAGACTGGGAATACAGATATGCATCTGATGGTCACAGATACAGTAGCAAAAAAAAAGAAGAATAATAAAAAGTTTTTAAAAATAATTTTAAAAAATAAAATAAAAATAGGGGCTTGGTATCTGCAGTGCGACACAGCACCTTCACATAGAGTTGTTCGGGCTGTTGATTGTGACTTGTAGAATGTTGTCCCACTTCTTCAACGGCGAAATTGCAGGATCTGAACCCAGAGCATCCCAAACATGCTCGATATGAGTGAGTGAGTGTGCAGGCCATGGATGAACAGGGACATTTTTAGCTTACAGGAATTGTGAACAGATCTTTTTGACATGTTGCACAATTGAAAGCATCCTGTCGGGCTGTATAACTGCCTGGTACGGCAACTGCACTGCCCACTGCCACAGGGCTCTCCAGAGGGTGGTGAACTTTGCCCAACACATCACCGGGGGCACACTGCCTGCCCTCCAGGACACCTACAGCATCCGATGTCACAGGAAGGTCAAAAATATAAATCAAGGAAATCAACCACCCGAACCACGGCCTGTTCACCCCGCTATCATCCAGAAGGCGAGATCAGTACAGGTGCATCAAAGCTGGGACCGAGACTGAAAAATAGCTTCTATCTCAAGGCCATCAGACTTAAATAGCCATCACTAGCCAGCTACTCAACCCGGCACCTTAGAGGTTGCTACCCTATGTACATAGACATGGAATCACTGGTCACTTTAATAAATGTTTACATATGAAATGAGTAAAGCCGTATGTATATCCTGTATTTTAGTCAATGCCATTCCAACATTGCGCTTCCAGATATTTATATATTTCTCAATTACATTTAGATAGGTGTATTGTTCTAACTGTTGGAGCTAGGAACACAAGCATTTCGCTACACCCGCAATAACATCTGCCAAATATGTGTATGTGACTAATACAATTTGATTTGGGGCCGTGCATTATCATGCGAATGAATGGCATGACAATGGGCCTCAGGATCTCATCCCGGTATCTCTGTGCATTCAGATCGCCATCGATAAAATGCAATTGCGTTCGTTGTCCATAGCTTATACCGGTCTATACCATTACACCATCACGGGGCACTCTGTTCACAACTGTTCGCCCACACGACGCCCTACACGCTGGTCCGCAATCTGCCCGGTACAGTTGAAACAGAGATTCATTCATGAAGAGTACACTTCTCCAGCATGCCAGTGGCCATTGAAGGTGAGCGTTTGCCGACTGAAATCAGTTACGATGCCGAACTGCGGCCAGGTCAAGACCCTGGTGAGGATGACGAGCACGCAGATGTGCTTCCCCGAGATGGATTCTCATAGTTTATGCAGAAATTATTTGGTTGTACAAACCCACAGATACATCAGCTGTCCAGGTGGCTAGTCTCAGACGATCCGCAGGCGAAGAAGCCGGATGTGGAGGTCCTGGGCTGGCGTGGTTACACATGGTCTGCGGGTGTGAGGCCAGTTGGACGTACTGCCAAATTCTCTAAAACAACATTTGGAGGTGGCTTATGATAGAGAAATGAACATTCAATTTTCTGGCAAAAGCTCTGGTGGACATTCTTGCAGTCAACATGCCAATTGCTGACTGCTTTTAAGATACTTTAAAATAATAGCCTTTTATTATCCCCTGCACAAGGTGCACTGTAATGATCCTGCTGTTTCAAATCAGCCTCTTTTAATAATTTTGAAAACTTTTACTTCAATTGGAAATCAAATGATCCTCCAGCGTTAATGCATTATTTGAATATAGTACTACTATAAGCCCTAGAAATATCCAAAAGGATGACACATTTGAATAAAAAAATATTATGGGAACAAATAAAATGGGTATGGATATTGTGGGAACATGTGGGTTTGATTAGTATAATCTCATTCATGTTTGTTGAAATTTTATGTACAGTATGTCTGAATAGGTATTTTTTTGGTCTTTATTAGTCTTTTTCCTTTATATTGAAGATTGGGCATCGAGTCCCAACGAACGTCATGTCTAGTTAAGTGGAGCCATGTCTATGAAATGTTAAAGTTCTGTCTTTTATCGGTCTATTGTCTAAAAAACTAAATATGTAAATGTTTTATAAAAAGATAACTTTAAAAACAAGTTAATGCAGAACCTCTTATATGTATACATCCTTAAATGTATACACCAAGTCCCAAATTCAGACAGACAGAATTTCAGTGTCTTCAGTAAAATGCCATGGGGAAGAATCTGTCCCTTAGACATAGCTGTGCAGTAGCTGACTGCCCGGGCCATAGTCTAGTTGAGTCTGAGGACAGAGTCGAATAGACATTGACAGGTTGCCTCGTCTCTTGCCCTAAAGCCCGTCTCTTCTAATACGGACAGCTCAGCGTCCGTACAGCTCAGCGTAGACCGGGCCCCTCTGCGAATGTCACCGAAGTGCATGTCTGAGGTGGCGTGACGGGAAAGGTCACCTTCCCAATAGCACAGCCTGAGAGGCTAGGAAGTGACTAGCGCTTCAGTCAACCCCTTGCTTTTCTTGCAGTATATACAGATGTATTTTCTATTTATTCTATCTAAATGTCAAGGTAGCAGCCCCCTAGAAATCTCCATTTCTATTTTTGCACAATGAGTAATGAGCCGAACTGAACAACGTGATCCGGCCGAACTTCCACCTGCTATCTGAGGAGCAGAGGACTCTGGAGAAACACTCATTGTTATTCTCCTCGGCTGGCTGGGCCTTCTTTTCAATAAAACAGTATTAATGCCATTTTTTGTACTTTTATATAAAACCCGGCCTCTTGACGGCTGGGCGCATCAACAGAAATGGCAAGGGATCTGCGCTCAATATCTTTGTCAGATATATTGTAATTGTGTGGGGCAGGGTGGCAGAGCCCGGCTTGTCGGGATATTGCTTGGGTATTTCCCCAGAGTCTCTGCCGCTTAAAGCAGTCTCTCTGTCGCCCTCTCTCATCCACTTCTCTCGTTCTCTGCCTCAATCTGTCTTTCTCAGTCTTCCCGACTCCCTCCACTGCTCTCCCCCTCGTCACGCATTTTCACTCTCAATGTCTGTGCATTAAGCGCACGATATGATCTCAAATAATACAACATACGAGGTGCGTTTGGCCAATGCTGGTATAGCAAAATGATGGTCTTGCAAACACACACACACATTCACAACAATAATGGCATTCCAAATGAAGGCAGGGAAATTAAGCGTGCGCGCGCAGAGAGAGAGAGACTGTGCGAAGATTGCTTTATAGCCAAACTGGATTCGTCTGGTTCAGGGTGGAGAGAGTGCTGGTACTGTTACAGCCTTTTAACTCCTCACACTCGCTCTCCCCCTTCCTCTGCCCGTCTCCTCTGTTAATTTCCACTTGGCTGGAGAGAGCGGAGGGCAAACAGAAGTACTCTAATTCTCTCTACTGCAGACACCACACAGATTCTTCTGGACCGGCTAGGCTTCAGACCATACCAGGTTCATTTTAGGCAATGGGATTAAGAGGAAAAAAGTTCAAAAGTAGTTGAGCGAGAGAGAGAGAGAGAGAGAGAGAGGGAGGAGAGAGAGAGGAAGGAGAGAGAAGAGAGAAGAAGGAGAGAGAGAGAGAGAGAGAGGGAGGAGAGAGAGAGGGAGGAGAGAGAGAGAGAGAGGGAGGAGAGAGAGAGGGAGGAGAGAGAAGAGAGAAGAAGGAGAGAGAGAGAGAGAGAGGGAGGAGAGAGAGAGGGAGGAGAGAGAAGAGAGAGAGAGAGAGGGAGGAGAGAGAGAGGGAGGGAGAGAAGAGAGAGAAGAGAGAGAGAGGGAGGAGAGAGAGAGGGAGGAGAGAGAAGAGAGAGAGAGAGAGGGAGGAAAGGAGAGAGAGCGAGAGGGAGGAAAGGAGAGCGAGAGAGGAGGAAAGGAGAGCGAGAGGGAGGAGAGAGAGCGAGAGAAAATAGTTTCGCTGTGGAATGCGGCGGCAGGAGGAAAAACTGACGTCTCATGTTCTTTTTGGAAGATGAAAAATGTTCTTGGGAGATGAGGCGGGAGTTGAAGTACTTTCTTTCATGGCTCCCCTGCAAATCTGGAGGTGATGAATAAGTGAGGTTGCATACGTCCGCTGCTACTCTGAGTAAAAGTATGCAGCTGGTGTGGAGGAGCTGAAGGAATCCCCCCCTTTCTCTCAGTCCAGAACATTTCAAAAAGGTCATTTGTCGACAGACTCAAAAATTGCCAATATACTGTATTACTGTGAGCTGATAGGAGACAGCTAGTTGATACGTCTCTGTGGAGGCCAGAATATAATGTAGCTCAACTCATAAAATGTTGTCTATTTCATAGATCGCAGATGAGGAGCTGGCTACTGCCACTGTGTGCACCTACAGAGAGATAAGCTACTCAATATGGGCTTCCTGGATCTATTAGAGGCAGTACAAGAATGCGTTGTGTAATAAAAGAAGTTAATTGTGATGAGCTTTGAAGTAATTATCTGACATTTCCATGATAGTCTAACACTGTTGTGATTGTGAAAGAGGCCAATTTACTCCCTAAATTGCCGTTATAAGATCAGGGTCGTATTCATTATTATGGCATGCCATTCCAAAACGATTTGCAACGGAAAACTACCGTTTCCTTTTGGACAAGTTCGGATAACTGACTGAAACAGGTAGGGACTTTCTTCAGTTTGGTTCCTAATGGCACCAATGTAAAGTTTGAACAACACTACTCACGAGTTTAATGATCAAAGAACTCCCTCTGCGCCACTTTTCCTGACTCTCATTCGTTAATGACCAAAACATAGATTACTACAACAGGGAAACATCTACCTCTGGGACATGGAGTCCTTTTGAGAGAGCCAGAGAGTGTACAGTACATAAACGTTGAATACAAACGCTCTGATCTGAGCAGAACATGGGCTGGACTAACACCTAAAAGCATTAGATACTTTTAATATGAGTTTAGCTATAGTATTAGTGACTGAAGTTATAGCGCTCTGGTCTTGGTAACACAGACTGGCTAGCTAACCTCAGCTCTACCTGTGGGCCTCAACACAGAGGTGAAATCTGATTATGATTTAATGTGCGCTTAATGAGAAATAATATCTCCCCCAGAAATATCTGTGGGGTAAGTTTGTTCAATGTACAGGACGGTCGTGCCAAAGAAAACAGCTGGCATGTTGGCCAACCAGACTCATTCCACCCAGTTATGGTTTCCCTGTGCCAGCTTTATAGTAGGGACACTAGAAAGTGTGCCATGTAATCATTCCTAATATTCTACGAGCCAAACACTCCTGAGCTAATGAGAGCGAGAGAGCGAGAGAGAGAGAGCGAGAGAGAGAGAGAGAGCGAGAGAAAGAGAGAGAACAGAGGAAGAGAGAACGAGTGAGAGAGCACTTCTTATACATTTGCTTTACATTCAAATGCCTTTATGACTCATTGCCTGGAGTGTAACAAATTAGAATAAATGGAACTATTAGAGAGAACACAATGGGCTAAAGAGGAATTGAAACGAAAGTATAGCAACATACATTTTATTTCTCTCTCCCTCTCTGCATAATTACGGTGAGCAGGCGGGCTTGGTGTAAATACAGAGGTGACATGTAGGTGAAGGCCTTAATGGAATTGATTCGGTCTCTGTGTTCCTAATGGCAGCGGGCCGTGGCGGTGTTGTGATGAGCCCTCGGCTCGGCGGGGGCCCTTTGAGCAGGGAGGGCGAGTTTGATTTGTCTGCGGTTGTCAACGAACGCCGGCTGCATTTTCTCCCGTAATCACTGCGCACTATGCTGCAAAGATATTTAATTAAAAAGAGCTGTGGTGCGGATGAGGCCGGACGGCGAGGCGAGCTGAAAACGCCACCCGCTGTGCCACAGCCCCTGAAAGGACTCCAGACCACACCGTAAAGATCTCCCTCACTCTGGCTGGTAAACTCACTCAACCACCGTAATTAAGTTACAGCACCAGCAATGTTTTCACGGGTGACTGTGTGATTAGATGGAGGCACATTAAAAAGAGAGACAGTGTGTGGAAATGTAAGTTAGGGAATGACACACACCCCTCCATGACATCAGGGCAGCTGGACATTCCACTATATATTCCTCCTTCAAACAGCGTGGGGTTGGACAACTCTAGCCTTGGACGTACATCGTATTTGGAAAAAGCTGTTGTCTGTGGCTCTATTGAGAAGGCAAGCAAATTGAAGTGGGTCTAGGGTGTCAGGTAAGGTAGATGTGATATGATCCTTAACTATCCTCTCAAAGCACTTCATGATGACAGAAGTGAGTGCTACGGGCAATAGTCATTTAGTTCAGTTACCTTTCCTTTCTTGGGTACAGGAACAATGGTGGACATCTTTAAGCATGTGGGGACAACACATCTGGACAGGGAGAGATTGAAAATGTCCGTTAACACTCCAGCCAGCTGGTCTGCGCATGCTCTGAGGATGCCGATTGGACCGGCAGCCTTGCGAGGGTTAACACGCTTAAAATGTCTTACTCACGTCTACCACGGAGCAGAAGAGCCCACAGTCCTTGGTAGCAGGCCGTGTCGGTGGCACTGTGTTATCCTCAAAGCGGGCGAAGAAGTTTAGCTTGTCTGAAAGTAAACATCTGTCAGCAACGTGGCTGATTTTCCCTTGTAGTCCGTGATTGTCTGTGGACCCTGCTACATACATCTTGTGTCTGAACAGTTGAATTGCGACTCCACTTTGTCTCTATAGAGACGTTTTGCCTATTTGATTGTCTTACGGAGGGAATAACTACACTGTTTGTATTTGGCCATATTCCCAGTCACCTTGGTTAAATGCGATGGTTTGCACAAATGCTGCCATCTTGTCCACGGTTTCTGATTAGGGTAGGTTTTAGTCACAGTGGGTACAACATCTCCTATACACTTCCTGATGAACTCAGTCACCGTATCAGTGTATTTGTCTATTTTGTTCTCGGAGGCAACATATCCCAGTCCGCATGATCAAAACAATTTTGAAGCGTGGATTCGAATAGGTCAGACCAGCGTTGAATAGTCCTTAGCACAGGTACTTCCTGTTTTGAGTTTCTGCCCATTAGGAAGGGAGTCGTGATCTGATTTGCCGAAGGCATCCCGGAAGTTGGAATAGCAGTGATCGAGTGTTTTAGCAGCGCGAGTACTATAATCAATGTGTTGATAGAACTTCAGTAGCGTTTTCCTTAAATTTTCTTTGTTAAAATCCCCAGCTACAATAAAAATGCAGCCTCAGGATATGTGGTTTCCAGTTTGCATAAAGTCCAGGGAAGTCCTTTGAGGGCCGTCGCGGTATCGGCTTGAGGGGGAATATACACGGCTGTGATTATAACTGAAGTGAATTATCTTTGGAGGCAATAGGGTCGGCATTTGATTGTGATGTATTCTTGGTTAGGTGAACAAAAGGACTTGAGTTCCTGTATGTTATCATAATCACACCATGAGTAGTTTAGGAACAGCCTCTGGAATAAGTTCAATTGCCCTGAAGAGTAAGAACAAAGGATCCGATTCGGGAAGTCGTATTACTGGTGAATTACCGCATACTTGGCATGGATTTTTTACAAGAGTCTGGAACTCTGTTGGAGGGATCTTTGTTCATTTTTATTTTATCTTTATTTAACCAGGAAGGGCTAATTGAGATTTAAAATCTCTTTTTTTCAAGAGCATCCTGGCCCAGATAGGTAGCAACAAGTCATTACAAAAATTACAGACAAACATGAAAAACTACAAGTAATCTAGTAAGAACCACAGAATTCACAAGAGTATGATCTGACACCATTATTTTGGCGTTTTGTTGGTGGTGGTGGAAAACAGTGTCTCAGGCACCACTCCAGAATCTCCCATATGTGTTCAATTGAGTTGAACTCTGGTGACAGACTGCAATGCCATATGGTTTACATCGTGTTCATGCTCATCAAACCATTCAGTGACCACCCGTGGCCTGTGGATGGGGTTAGTGTCATCTACAGGTCGACAGATTAATCGGAATGGCCGATTAATTAGGTGTCACGTTCTGACCTTTATTCCTTTGTTTTTGTCTTTGTTTAGTATGGTCAGGGCGTGAGTTGGGATGGGCAGTCTTTTTTTCTAGTCAGGGCGTGAGTTGGAATGGGCAGTCTGTTTTTCTATGTTGGGTTTTTGTGTTCAGCCCAGTATGGTTCTCAGAGGCAGGTCTCGTTAGTTGTCTCTAATTGAGAAGCATATTTCGGTAGCCTTTTTCCACCTGGGTTTTGTGGGTGTTTGGGCCACAATGTACCGTTTAGGTTTTAGTTCGTTCACTTTATTGTTTTGTATTTCAGTGTTCAGATCGTTTCATTAAATAATACATCATGAACACCACACTGCGCTTTGGTCCGATCCTTCTTCCACCTCTGAATGCCATTACATTAGGGCCAATTTCAAGTTTTCATAACAATTGGAAATCGGTATCGTTGGACACCGATTTTGCAGATTTTTTTATTTATTTTATATACATTTATTTTTTTACTCCTTTATTTAATCTTTATTTAACCAGGCAAGTCAGTTAAGAACACATTCTTATTTTCAATGACGGCCTAGGAACGATGGTTTAACTGCCTTGTTCAGGGGCAGAACGACATATTTTCACCTTGACAGCTCGGGGGTTTCAACCTTGCAACCTTACAGTTAACTAGTCCAACGCTCTAACCACCTGCCTCTCATTGCACTCATTGAGGAGCCTGCCTGTTACGCGAATGCAGTAAGGAGCCAAGGTAAGTTGCTAGCTAGCATTAAACTTATCTTATAAAAAACAATCAATCATAATCACTAGTTAACTACACATGGTTGATGATATTACTAGTGTATCGAGTGTGTCCTGCTTTGCATATAATTGATGCGGTGTATTGTTGCTCCAATGTGTACCTACCCATGAACATCATTGTCTTTCTTAAAATCAATACACAGAAGTATATTTTTAAACCTGCATATTTATCTAAAAGAAATCCAGGTTAGCAGGCAATATTAATCAGGTGAAATTGTGTCACTTCTCTTGCGTTCATGGCGTTCATTCAGAGTCGGTGTATATGCAACAGTTTGGGCTGCCTAATTTGCCAGAGTTTTACGCAATTATGACATAACATTGAAGGTTGTGCAATGTAACCGGAATATTTAGACTAATGGATGCCACCCCTTAGATAAAATACCGAACGGTTCCGTATTTCACTGAAAGAATAAACGTCTCATTTTCGAGATGATAGATTATTAATATGGTCGAATCCAGAAACTAAGGCTCGTATTTCTGTGTGTTATTATGTTAACCAAGTCTATGATTTGATAGAGCGGTCTGACTGAGCGATGTTAGGCAGCAGCTGGTTCGTAAGCATTCATTCAAACAGCACTTTTGTGCATTTTGCCAGCAGCTCTTTGTTGTGCGTCAAGCATTGAGCCGTTTATGACTTCAAGCCTATCAACTCCCGAGATCAAATCAAATTTTATGTCACATACACATGGTTAGCAGATGTTAATGTGAGTGTAGCGAAATGCTTGTGATTCTAGTTCCGACAATGCAGTAATAACCAACAAGTTATCTAGCTAACAATTCCAAAACTACTACCTTATAGACACAAGTGTAAGGGGATAAAGAATATGTACATAAAGATATATGAATGAGTGATGGTAAAGAGCGGCATAGGCAAGATACAGTAGATGGTATTGAGTGCAGTATATACATATGAGTATGTACACAAAGTGGCATAGTTAGTGGCTAGTGATACATGTATTACATAAGGATGCAGTAGATGATAGAGTACAGTATATACGTATACATATGAGATAAATAATGTAGGGTATGTAAACATTATATTAGGTAGCATTGTTTAAAGTGGCTAGTGATATATTTGACATCATTTCCCATCAATTCCCATTATTAAAGTGGCTGGAGTTGAGTCAGTGTGTTGGCAGCAGCCACTCAATGTTAGTGGTGGCTGTTGAACAGTCTGATGGCCTTGAGATAGCTGTTTTTCAGTCTCTCGGTCCCAGCTTTGATGCACCAGTACTGACCTCGCCTTCTGGATGATAGCGGGGTGAACAGGCAGTGGCTTGGTTGGTTGCTGTCCTTGATGATCTTTATGGCCTTCCTGTGACATCTGGTGGTGTAGGTGTCCTGGAGGGCAGGTAGTTTGCCCCCGGTGATGCGTTGTGCAGACCTCACTACCCTCTGGAGAGCCTTACGGTTGTGGGCAGAGCAGTTGCCGTACCAGGCGGTGATACAGCCCACCAGGATGCTCTCGATTGTGCATCTGTAGAAGTTTGTGAGTGCTTTTGGTGACAAGCCGAATTTCTACAGCCTCCTGAGGTTGAAGAGGCGCTGCTGCGCCTTCTTCACGATGCTGTCTGTGTGGGTGGACCAATTCAGTTCGTCTGATGTGTACGCCGAGGAACTTTAAACTAACTACCCTCTCCACTACTGTTCCATCGATGTGGATAGGGGGGTGTTCCCTCTGCTGTTTCCTGAAGTCCACAATCATCTCCTTAGTTTTGTTGATGTTGAGCGTGAGGTTATTTTCCTGACACCACACTCCGAGTGCCCTCACCTCCTCCCTGTAGGCCGTCTCGTCGTTGTTGGTAATCAAGCCTATCACCGTTGTGTCGTCCGCAAACTTGATGATTGAGTTGGAGGCGTGCGTGGCCACGCAGTCGTGGGTGAACAGGGAGCACAGGAGAGGGCTCAGAACGCACTCTTGTGGGGCCCCAATGTTGAGGATCAGCAGGGTGGAGATGCTTTTGCCTACCTTCACCACCTAGGGGCTGCCCGTCAGGATGTCCAGGACCCAATCACACAGTGCGGGGTTGAGACCCAGGGTCCCGAGCTTGATGACGAGCTTGGAGGGTACTATGGTGTTGAATGCTGAGCTGTAGTCAATGAACAGCATTCTCACATAGGTATTCCTCTTGTCCAGATGGGTTAGGGCAGTGTGCAGTGTGGTTGAGATTGCATCGTCTGTGGACCTATTTGGGCGGTAAGCAAATTGGAGTGGGTCTAGGGTGTCAGGTAGGGTGGAGGTGATATGGTCATAGACTAGTCTCTCAAAGCACTTCATGATGACGGAAGGGAGTGCTACGGGGCGGTAGTCGTTTAGCTCCGTTACCTTAGCTTTCTTGGGAACAGGAACAATGGTGGTCCTCTTGAAGCATGTGGGAACAGACTGGGATAGGGATTGATTGAATATGTCTAAACACACCAGCCAGCTGGTCTGCGCATGCTCTGAGGGTGCGGCTGGGGATGCCGTCTGGGCCTGCAGCCTTGCGAGGGTTGACACGTTTAAATGTTTTCCTCACATCGGCTGAGGTGAAGGAGAGTCCGCATTTTTTTAGTTGCGGGCCGTGTCAGTGGCACTGTATTGTCCTCAAAGCGGGCAAAAAAGTTAGTCAGTCTGCCTGGGAGCAAGACATCCTGGTCCGTGACGGGGCTGGTTTTCTTTTTGTAATCCGTGATTGACTGTAGACCCTGCCACATACCTCATGTCTGAGCCGTTGAATTAAGATTCTACTTTGTCTCTATACTGATGCTTAGCTTGTTTGATTGCCTTGCGGAGGGAATAGTTACACTGTTTGTATTCAGTCATGTTTCCAGTCACCTTGCCCTGATTAAAAGCAGTGGTATACTCTTTCAGTTTCACGCGAATGCTGCCATCAATCCACGGTTTCTGGTTTGGGAATGTTTGCTATGGGAACGACATCTTCAACGCACGTTCTAATGAACTCACTCACCGACTCAGCGTATTCGTCAATGTTGTGGTCTGACTCAATACGGAACATATCCCAGTCCACGTGATGGAAGCAGTCTTGGAGTGTGGAATCAGATTGGTCGGACCAGCGTTGAACAGACCTCAGCGCGGGAGCTTCTTGTTTTAGTTTCTGTCTATAATAATAATAATAAATGCCATTTAGCAGGCTGGGATCAACAAAATGGAGTCGTGGTCAGCTTTTCCAAAAGGAGAGCGGGGCAGGGCCTTATATGCGTCACGGAAGTTGGAATAGCAATGATCCAAGGTTTTTCCAGCCCTGGTTGCCTAGTTTCCTAGGAACGCGAAGCGAGGCGGCCATCTCTGTCGGCGCCGGAACACACAAGGCTGGTGTAACCGATGTGAAATGGCTAGCTAGTTAGCAGGGTGCGCGCTAATAGCGTTTCAAATGTCACTCGCTCTGAGACTTGGAGTAGTTGTTCCCCTTGCTCTGCATGGGTAACGCTGCTTCGAGGGTGGCTGTTGTCGAAGTGTTCCTGATTCGAGCCCAGGTAGCGGAGAGGAGGGACGGAAGCTATACTGTTGCGCTGGCAATACTAAAGTGCCTATAAGAACATCCAATAGTTAATGAAATACAAATGGTAGAGAGAAATAGTCCTATAATTCCTATAATAACTACAACCTAAAACGTCTTACCTGGGAATATTGAAGACTCATGTTAAAAGGAACCACCAGCTTTCATATGTTCTTATGTTCTGAGCAAGGAACTGAAACGTTAGCTTTCTTACATTGCACTTTTACTTTCTTCTCCAACACTTTGTTTTTGCATTATTTAAACCAAATTGAACATTTCATTATTTATTTGAGGCCAAATAAATGTTATTGATGTATTATATTAAGTTAGTGTTCATTCAGTATTGTTGTAATTGTCATTAGAAAATATTTATTTATAAAAAACATTAATTGTCCGATTTATCAGTATCGTCTTTTTTTGGTCCTCCAATAAATCGGTATCGGCGTTGAAAAAAATCATAATCGGTCGACATCTAGTGTCATCCTATGGGGTTACAGCCATGGTAGCCAAAGTAATGGCCTGCCCAGCATTTTTACACATGACTCTAAGCATGATGGGATGTTAATTGCTTAATTAATTCAAGGAACCACACCTGTGTGGAAGCACATACTCTGTATCCCTCATTTACTAAAGTGTTTCCATTATGGTGGAAGTTACTTGTCTAGATGTAAAGGATTTCTGCATCAGATCAGTTGCTAATGTTCAACAAGCCGCCAACTTCTCAGCTCACTCACAGCATTATAGAACGAGTGGAATATATCAAGACCGAGACACAACCATATATCTTTGCAATCTGCACAGACTTCTCCAAGTCTATGGAAAGAACATTTGAGCAGTAATTCCTAGAAACCCATCACATTATCTATGACACATGTGCACACACACACAGATACAAACAAGGCATTGTTCTGGAAATCCTGCAGTGTACGCAGTGGTGAAACTGCTCAATGGAACAGACACAGATGAGATCAGCAAGTGTTCTTTAAAGGGTAAGGCCACAACGATCATGTCTGTACAGAACTATAGAATGCCAGTCATTAGATACTTTCCCCTAAATATATTTTTTTTTTTTAAACTTTGTCTTTGATTTATCTGACCTGAAAGACCATGTGTGTTGAATTTAGGCAATCACTGAACTGATCAATTAGCTTAGATGGTCAAGTATGGTGCCTAGTTGGAACAAAATCCTGCAGTAACTGCGGCACTCCAGGAAGTGTTGCTTACCCCTGGTTTATGATTACGACATCGAACTTCACTGAAGAATCCATTTCCACTTTACTGGGTTGCCTCCTGTGACAAATTGTGTGGTCAAACCAGCCCGACTAATTGTGGAAATCCCATGACATATGAACAGTGACGATTTTAGCATGTACATTTTGGTGGTGGGGGGGTGACAAATTATGCACAAAAACTGTTAGGGCCTACATAAAGCTGTCCAAACATCTTACCACTGCTACACCTGGCTATCAGCGGAGCTTTGTTTGATAGCGAAACAGTTCATTCAGCGTCCTTTACGGTCTTAAAAAAAACAGACACGTAGTCAGCATAACTATTTGTTTAGCACTTTTGAAATGTACAGTGACAGAATTCAGAACATGGGCCGTTCTTAGTGTTCTTCCTGTACACCAAGTCAGAAACGTGGGATAAATAAAGGGTTAATTTAGGCATACAATGAAAGCTCTTACAATATTAAATTATTACATTTCTCTAACGAAAAGGTTATCGGCAACAGTACATGTGCCCCACCAAGTCAGAACAGTAGGCAAAATTAAGGTAAGTAGGTCAAATGGGCTACTAAGCTAACTACACAACATACTGTCATGCAGGTGATAGAGGACCCAAAAGCGACTTAACAGAAACAGAGTTTATTCAAGTCCAAACAGGGAATAACAGAAATCCTCTTGTCTGTAGAGGGGAATGACAAGAGAAGCGGCCACAGACTGCAGGTCGCTGGGTAGGCGCAGGCCGTAGTAGACAGAGACACCTGCTCACACGCAGCATCTGATGAAGGCAAAAACACGACAGGACAGGGCGAAACACAATCACAGCATGGTGAATACAAAACAAGGAACCGACGGGACAGGAACGGAACACAAAGGAATAAATAGGGACTCTAATCAGGGGAAAGGATCGGGAACAGGTGTGGGAAGACTAAATGATGATTAGGGGAATAGGAACAGCTGGGAGCAGGAACGGAACGATAGAGAGAAGAGAGAGCGAGAGAGTGAGAGAGGGAGGGGGAGAGAGGGATAGAACCAAATAAGACCAGCAGAGGGAAACGAATAGAATGGGGAGCACAGGGACTGACATGATAATAAATGACAAACATGACAGTACCCCCCACTCACCGAGCGCCTCCTGGCGCTCTCGAGGAGGAACACTGGCGGCAACGGAGGAAATCATAGATCAAACGGTCCAGCACGTCCCGAGAAAGAACCCAACTCCTCTCCTCAGGACCGTAACGAAAAACGATAAAAAGGGAAACTAGGGTACTACTCTAAAAAAAAAATGAGAACTAGGGACAGACTGAGACACAGCAAGGGCAGGAACAAGAACAGGAGAGATGCGATGGCAGGGAACAGACTGAGACCCAGCAAGACCAGGAGCAGAAGCAGAAAAAAAATTTACCAGACTTCTTCTGCGCGCAGTCTGAACACGCAGCCACGAAACGGCGCGTGTCACGCTCCTGAGTCGGCCACCAAAAGCGCTGGCGAATAGACGCAAGAGTGCCTCGAACACCGGGATGACCAGCTAACTTGGCAGAGTGAGCCCACTGAAGAACAGCCAGACGAGTGGAAACAGGAACGAAAAGGAGGTTACTAGGACAAGCGCGCGGCGACGCAGTGTGCGTGAGTGCTTGCTTAACCTGTCTTTCAATTCCCCAGACTGTCAACCCGACAACACGCCCATAAGGAAGAATCCCCTCGAGATCAGTAGAAGCCACAGAAGAACTAAACAGACGGGATAAGGCATCAGGCTTGGTGTTCTTGCTACCCGGACGGTAAGAAATCACAAACTCGAAACGAGCGAAAAACAACGCCCAACGAGCTTGACGGGCATTAAGTCGTTTGGCAGAACGGATGTACTCAAGGTTCTTATGGTCTGTCCAAACGACAAAAGGAACGGTCGCCCCCTCCAACCACTGTCGCCATTCGCCTAGGGCTAAGCGGATGGCGAGCAGTTCACGGTTACCCACATCAGTTGCGCTCAGATGGCGACAGGCGATGAGAAAAATAAGCGCAAGGATGAACCTTATCGTCAGACTGGAAGCGCTGGGATAGAATGGCTCCCACGCCTACCTCTGAAGCGTCAACCTCGACAATGAATTGTCTAGTGACGTCAGGAGTAACGAGGATAGGAGCGGACGTAAACGTTCTTTTAGAAGATCAAAAGCTCCCTGGGCGGAACCGACCACTTAAAACACGTCTTGACAGAAGTAAGAGCTGTGAGAGGGGCAGCAACTTGACCGAAATTACGAATGAAACGCCGATAGAAATTAGCGAAACCTAAAAAGCGCTGCAACTCGACACGTGACCTTGGAACGGGCCAATCACTGACAGCTTGGACCTTAGCGGAATCCATCTGAATGCCTTCAGCGGAAATAACGGAACCGAGAAAAGTAACGGAGGAGACATGAAAAGAGCACTTCTCAGCCTTTACGTAGAGACAATTCTCTAAAAGGCGCTGTAGAACACGTCGAACGTGCTGAACATGAATCTCGAGTGACGGAGAAAAAAATCAGGATATCGTCAAGATAGACAAAAACAAAAATGTTCAGCATGTCTCTCAGAACATCATTAACTAATGCCTGAAAAACAGCTGGCGCATTGGCGAGACCGAACGGCAGAACCCGGTACTCAAAATGCCCTAACGGAGTGTTAAACGCCGTTTTCCACTCGTCCCCCTCTCTGATGCGCACGAGATGGTAAGCGTTACGAAGGTCCAACTTAGTAAAGCACCTGGCTCCCTGCAGAATCTCGAAGGCTGATGACATAAGGGGAAGCGGATAACGATTCTTAACCGTTATGTCATTCAGCCCTCGATAATCCACGCAGGGGCGCAGAGTACCGTCCTTCTTCTTAACAAAAAGAACCCCGCCCCGGCCGGAGAAGAAGAAGGCACTATGGTACCGCGTCAAGAGACACAGACAAATAATCCTCGAGAGCCTTACGTTCGGGAGCCGACAGAGAGTATAGTCTACCTCGAGGAGGAGTGGTCCCCGGAAGGAGATCAATACTACAATCATACGACCGGTGAGGAGGAAGGGAGTTGGCTCGGGACCGACTGAAGACCGTGCGCAGATCATGATATTCCTCCGGCACTCCTGTCAAATCGCCAGGTTCCTCCTGGGAAGTAGGGACAGAAGAAACGGGAGGGATGGCAGACATTAAACACTTCACATGACAAGAAACGTTCCAGGATAGGATAGAATTACTAGACCAATTAATAGAAGGATTATGACATACTAGCCAGGGATGACCCAAAACAACAGGTGTAAACGGTGAACGGAAAATCAAAAAAGAAATAGTCTCACTGTGGTTACCAGATACTGTGAGGGTTAAAGGTAGTGTCTCAAATCTGATACTGGGAAGATGACTACCATCTAAGGCAAACATGGGCGTAGGCTTGTCTAACGGTCTGAAAGGAATGTTATGTTTCCGAACCCATGCTTCGTCCATGAAACAACCCTCAGCCCCAGAGTCAATCAAGGCACTGCATGTAGCACCGAACCGGTCCAGCGTAGATGGACCGACATAGTAGTACAAGATCTAGATGAAGAGACCAGAGTAGTAGCGCTCACCAGTAGCCCTCCGCTTACTGATGGGCTCTGGCCTCTTACTGGACATGAATTAACAAAATGTCCAGCAACTCCGCAATAGAGGCACAGGCGGTTGGTGATCCTCCGTTCCCTCTCCTTAGTCGAGATGCGAATCCCTCCCAGCTGCATGGGCTCAGTCTCAAAGCCAGAGGAGGGAGATGGTTGCGATGCGGAGCAGGGAAACACCGTTGATGCGAGCTCTCTTCCACGAGCCCGGTGACGAAGATCTACCCGTCGTTCTATGCGGATGGCGAGAGCAATCAAAGAGTCCACATCTGAAGGAACCTCCCGGGAGAGAATCTCATCCTTAACCACTGCGTGGAGTCCCTCCAGAAAACGAGCGAGCAGCGCCGGCTCGTTCCACTCACTAGAGGCAGCAAGAGTGCGAAACTCAATAGAATAATCCGTTATGGACCGTTCACCTTGGCATAAGGAAGCCAGGGCCCTAGAAGCCTCCCTACCAAAAACTGAACGGTCAAAAACCCGAATCATCTCCTCTTTAAAGTTCTGGAACTTGTTAGAGCAATCAGCCCTTGCCTCCCAGATAGCTGTGCCCCATTCTCGAGCCCGGCCAGTAAGGAGTGAAATGACGTAAGCAACCCGAGCTCTCTCTCTAGAGTATGTGTTGGGTTGGAGAGAGAACACAATCTCACACTGCGTGAGAAAGGAGCGGCACTCAGTGGGCTGCCCGAGTAGCAAGGTGGGTTATTAACCCTAGGTTCTGGAGGCTCGGCAGGCCAGGAAGTAACAGGTGGCACGAGACGTAGACTCTGGAACTGTCCAGAGAGGTCGGAAACCTGAGCGGCCAGGTTCTCCACGGCATGGCGAGCAGCAGACAATTCCTGCTCGTGTCTGCCGAGCATGGCTCCTTGGATCTCGACGGCAGTGTAACGAGCGTCTGAAGTCGCTGGGTCCATTACTTGGTCGGTTCCTTCTGTCATGCAGGTGATAGAGGACCCAAAAGCGACTTAACAGAAACAGAGTTTATTCAAGTCCAAACAGGGAATAACAGAAATCCTCTTGTCTGTAGAGGGGAATGACAAGAGAAGCGGCCACAGACTGCAGGTCGCCGGGTAGGCGCAGGCCGTAGTAGACAGAGACACCTGCTCACACGCAGCATCTGATGAAGGCAAAAAACACGACAGGACAGGGCGAAACACAATCACAGCATGGTGAATACAAAACAAGGAACCGACGGGACAGGAACGGAACACAAAGGAATAAATAGGGACTCTAATCAGGGAAAGGATCGGGAACAGGTGTGGGAAGACTAAATGATGATTAGGGAATAGGAACAGCTGGGAGCAGGAACGGAACGATAGAGAGAAGAGAGAGCGAGAGAGTGAGAGAGGGAGGGGGAGAGAGGGGATAGAACCAAATAAGACCAGCAGAGGGAAACGAATAGAATGGGGAGCACAGGGACAAGACATGATAATAAATGACAAACATGACACATACATTTAGTATTACATCTTTGCTACAGTATACATAACTCCCTGGCATACTACATCATTTATGGAGCATCATACAATACATTTTTGGACTCACCTTGTTGTGCTGTGCTTACTTGAACAGGAAGGTGGCACAGCGGTCTTTCGTGCGCAAATTTTGTCATCAAAGTATGGCATTCTCTGGATTTATGGTGCTTTCAAGACAACTGTGAACTCTGAAAAAACATGGTGGAATCATGACGTCATTGATCTTCAGTTTCCAGACTTACAATTCCGAGTTGGATGACCTTTCAAAAAACGTATTTCCCAGTCTGAGCTCGTTTTTTCCAGAATTCCCAGTCATCTTGAACTCAAGGTTTCACAGTTCCGAGTTAGTTGTTTTGAGCACAGCACAAATCATGCTTCATTGACATCAAGGCCAATGTTGAATGTTAATCTTTTTAAACTTGAACGAGAGAAACTTAATCCTAGACTTGGGACCACACAAGCACTCCACTGAATATCAGGCTAGTGATTGCTTTGCAATGCTTACTGTTAGCCATTGTCACAGATTCCTTCCAAACCACTCATTGTTGAATTTGCGATTCCCAACTTGTTTTGTAATGTTCATGTCCAATGGCCGATGAGCACTGATACATTTTATCTATCATTTCTCTTCATTTTTTCTCTAGCATCTGCAGCACAAGCCTCCCTCTACGCTTATACATGAGTGAAGTGAGTTCGGGAAAAACTAAAAGGATGCATCTTAGAAAGAGTTCACATACAAACTTTATACGTCCGAACTTCGAGTCAAATAGGCTTCCCAAAAATAATATGGTGGCTGTGGTAGAACGTCCATTTTGACTGGCGATTTTGTGCATTTATCAAAATTCACTTTAAACAATGCCACTAAATAATGCCACTTCAATAATGTCTACATATCTTACATTACTCTTATCACATGGATATACTGTATTGAGACCCAATCACTGGACACTAACAAATGGATCACTAAACAATGCCACTAAATAATGTTTGCATATCTTACATTAATAACATGTATATACTGTATTTTATACCATCTACTGCACCTTGCCTATGCCGCTCGGCCATCGCTCATCCATATATTTATTTGTACATATACACATTCACCCCTTTATATTTGTGTGTATTAGTTAGTTGTTGGTAATTTGTTAGATATTACTGCACTGTTGGAACTAGAAGCACGAGCATTTCGCAACACTCGCATCTGCCAACCATGTGTATGTGGCCAATAAAATGTTATTTGACTTTGATTTGAATATCTCAGCGTGGCACACATCTTCATCACTGTGGTGCTGCCTGGCAGAGGCACTGAGGCAGCCCAGGTCTGTATCATCAGAAAATCTCTCCCTCTCTCAGGGTGAGGAGTTCAGTATGGAGGATAATCAAAGGGTGTAATTACAGGAGTGTCCCTCAAAACATGGCTGCTAGACGAGCGGGGCCAAAAGAGGGTGTCAGGGGGGAAATTATGTATTCCCCTTATTTGTTGGCTATGTAACAATTATTTTCATAACGAACACTAAGATATTTCTGTCCTGCTAATGCTGTGTTTTATGGTCTCCACTCCAGCACCTAGCATGGGTGTTGAGAACATGGGTTCTACTACAGATAGCTTGAAGCTGACACTTGACTTGTGTTGGTGATAAAAACCTAAAAGCTAGCATTCTATAGACAAGATGTGGTGTGTACGTGTGTGTGTGAGTGTGAGTGTGTGTGTGTGTGTGTGAGTGTAAGAGTTAAGAACAATGCCGCATTGTCTTATCTTCCTGGCATCTGGGAAACTAAGTAAAAGACCATCCTGAGTAGATAACCAAGGTGGCTTATGGGAATGTTAGAAGTGACTGACTAAGCAATCTTGGTATCAGCTATATAAAAACTGTGTATCGTCTGTCAAGGCTAGACTCTCAGCCTAACAGTCAGTCAAGACTGGTGGGCCGATGCTCATTATTGCAATAATTAATCAATATTAAATAAAGATTGTTTGAAGAAATGACCAAGACCAAGTCTCTCTCTGTACTGAATTTCCACGACAAGGGTTCGAGAAAGGGAGAACTAGGGCCGAGAGACAGAGAGAAGACTGGCATTCTTAAGGCTGGAGCGAGATCAATCATCCAGAATGGTTAAAAGACCTTTCAATGAACCTCCTTTAATCTTGGCACAATGCTACATACCGAGCGTCACGAAGTGGGGCTCTGGGGTTTAATAATTCCCCACGGAGAGCGTAAATCTTTAATAGAGGGCAAGTTAAGCCTGCGGTGGCTCCGACGGCGTGCACAGTGGTGCGTGCACGTGCAGATCCGGATAATTGATGATGCACATAGACAATGATACCTGACACACAAACTGAAATATTAAGTAGCATTACAGGGGTATAGTCAGGGATGTCGTATCAAACGAGCAAGCAAACCAACCTAGGCGTACACACACACACACACACACACACACACACACACACACACACACACACACACACACACACACACACACACACAGGGGAATAATTGAGCGAGAGAATTATAATATGAAACTTATTTTTAAATTTAGATTTCACCCTCTTGGCAACCCTTGCCTGTAAATATTTATAAAGTCATACAAATGTTAGAAGATCTCTGAACCTCCCAGTCCTGTGAATTCATTTATCTTTATAACCGAGACTAAGTCATTTCTTGCCTACTATTTATTCTGTAAACCAAGAGGCCAAATCTAATCTTATCAAAACAGCAAAACCAGTTAGGGCACACTTGATTATGAAATACTGGTAGGCTATGTTGAAACAGCTGGGATCAATGCATTTCTGACTACTACCCAGTAACTAGATCTCTCGCCCTCTCTCAGAGGTAGGATTACACTGCTCCCATTCAGTGGCGTAGCTTCAGCCGAAGCCACCGAAGCGGTCGCACCAGGGCCCATAATATAATATACACTGCTGGGTCCAGATCTGCGGAGCCGCGGGCCCCCTATGTAATTTGAATACCGCCCCACCACTCCCAAGTATTAATTGCTGACGCGGGTCCATCACGTCTAGGATTAGAACTTTCCTTAACGTAGGCTATATGATAAATTATCCCACTGATGGTTTCACCAACAAAATGTTTGTTATTTTTGCCACTACATAAGTCGGCATGATATTTTAGCGATTTGCTGACAATAAATCAAATTAATTTGATGAATAAATCATATTATTCAATAGTTTCAATACCATGTTAAGATAATGAAATGCATTCTGGGATTCATTGGGAAAATACTCTCGAAGCGGTGTTGGTTTCAGTCATTGTTTTAAGCAACAGTTGAGCTAGCTAACAAAAGACAACGGCCCCCCCAAAAAAATTGAGAAAGTCAAGAATATACTTTGCCGATTTAAAAATCAGCAATGTATCAACACAAAATTTGAAAGCAAAGGAGGTATCAAAATGAGTTAAATTAGATTGTTTTCAAATGCAGTTCAAGTGCAGCCATTGCTAGCACAAGCAAAATAGCAGGACCAGAAGAGGATGTAGGTTAATCGTCGCCAGCAGCAGCTTTTAGCGTCTCAAGTGAGAAAAAGACCAAGCTGTTCCATCGTTCCAGAAGAAGCAACTTTGACAGAGGGGGATACAGGTTGTCAGGTATCGGAGGAGACGACCCTGAGCACAAGCCAGGCAGGACAAGCTATCCCCGGGCCGGGCGGGGAGGAAGAGGAGCAGGGCGAGGCTAGAATCGTTGCGGCAGAGGAAACAGGTGGAAATGGGATAGACAGCCTTTTTACCTATCCAACTGACAGGGGGGCATTATGCAACAAATGTGGATGCAAAAGTCAAACGGCACGTTATTGTATTAGGCTCACGTAAGCCTACTGGCCCATGTCCAAGAGATGACGAAAGGTGGTGTTTGTATTACACCACTACAACCAAGGCCCAAATCAAATTACCACGTACATCGCTATGTTATTCGTCCAAGCTATATTGCATGCATTGTGAGCCTTTCTGGCTGTTCGGAGATCGGAGTTAATGGGGTGAGAGATTGGCGCCATCTGACATCCAAAATAGCATGTCATGAGACATCCCAGATTCAGATGGGGGCCTGTTTGGTATATGAGCAATGGAAGCGCAATGGCACTATTGACGCAGAAATGGAGAGAGGCGTGCGTAACGCAGCAAATTTCTGGCGACAGGTGTTGGGAGCGCATAGTTAATGTAACTCTCACACTTGCATCAGGTAATTTGGCATTCAGATGGCACCGTAAAAAGCTGAGGCAGACCAACAGTGGGAATTTTCTCAGTATAATTGAACTGCTGTCATTTTACAACCCAGTTCTGAAAGAACGTTCAGAACGCCCCGCAGGATCCGTTAACTATCTCAGTCCTAAGGTTCCAAAATGAGCTTATTTATATCTTAGCCGAGTGAGTGCAGTGTGACAATCAGGGAGAGATGCAGGAAGCCCCATCCCCCCCATTATTATGGACAGCACACCAGATGTATCCAAAGTAGACCAGTTAAGCCAAGTTCAAATCAAATCCAATTTTATTTGTCACATACACATGGTTAGCAGATGTTAAATGCGAGTGTAGCGAAATGCTTGTGCTTCTAGTTCCGACAATGCAGTGATAACCAACAAGTAATCTAACTAACAATTCCAAAACTACTGTCTTATACACAGTGTAAGGGGATAAGGAACATGTACATAAGGATATATGAATGAGTGATGGTACAGAGCAGCATACAGTAGATGGTATCGAGTACAGTATATACATATGAGATGAGTGTGTAGACAAAGTAAACAAAGTGGCATAGTTAAAGTGGCTAGTGATACATGTGTTACATAAGGATGCAGTCGATGATGTAGAGTACAGTATATACATATGCATATGAGATGAATAATGTAGGGTAAGTAACATTATATAAGGTAGCATTGTTTAAAGTGGCTAGTGATATATTTACATCATTTCCCATCCATTCCCATTATTAAAATGGCTGGAGTTGGGTCAGTGTCAATGACAGTGTGTTGGCAGCAGCCACTCAATGTTAGTGGTGGCTGTTTAACAGTCTGATGGCCTTGAGATAGAAGCTGTTTTTCAGTCTCTCGGTCCCAGCTTTGATGCACCTGTACTGACCTCGCCTTCTGGATGATAGCGGGGTGAACAGGCAGTGGTTCGGGTGGTTGATGTCCTTGATGATCTTTATGGCCTTCCTGTAACAACGGGTGGTGTAGGTGTCCTGGAGGGCAGGTAGTTTGCCCCCGGTGATGCGTTGTGCAGTCCTCACTACCCTCTGGAGAGCCTTACGGTTGAGGGCGGAGCAGTTGCCGTACCAGGCGGTGATACAGCCCACCAGGATGCTCTCGATTGTGCATCTGTAGAAGTTTGTGAGTGCTTTTGGTGACAAGCCGAATTTCTTCAGCCTCCTGAGGTTGAATAGGCGCTGCTGCGCCTTCTTCACGATGCTGTCAGTGTGAGTGGACCAATTCAGTTTGTCTGTGATGTGTATGCCGAGGAACTTAAAACTAGCTACCCTCTCCACTACTGTTCCATCGATGTGGATAGGGGGGTGTTCCCTCTGCTGTTTCCTGAAGTCCATAATCATCTCCTTAGTTTTGTTGACGTTGAGTGTGAGGTTATTTTCCTGACACCACACTCCGAGGGCCCTCACCTCCTCCCTGTAGGCCGTCTCGTCGTTGTTGGTAATCAAGCCTATCACCGTTGTGTCGTCCGCAAACTTGATGATCGAGTTGGAGGCGTGCGTGGCCACGCAGTCGTGGGTGAACAGGGAGTACAGGAGAGGGCTCAGAACGCACCCTTGTGGGGCCCCCGTGTTGAGGATCAGCGGGGAGGAGATGTTGTTGCCTACCCTCACCACCTGGGGGCGGCCCGTCAGGAAGTCCAGTACCCAGTTGCACAGGGCGGGGTCGAGATCCAGGGTCTCGAGCTTGATGACGAGCTTGGAGGGTACTATGGTGTTGAATGCCGAGCTGTAGTCGATGAACAGCATTCTCACATATGTATTCCTCTTGTCCAGGTGGGTTAGGGCAGTGTGCAGTGTGGTTGAGATTGCATCGTCTGTGGACCTATTTGGGCGGTAAGCAAATTGGAGTGGGTCTAGGGTGTCAGGTAGGGTGGAGGTGATATGGTCCTTGACTAGTCTCTCAAAGCACTTGATGACGGAAGTGAGTGCTACGGGGCGGTAGTCGTTTAACTCAGTTACCTTAGCTTTCTTGGGAACAGGAACAATGGTGGCCCTCTTGAAGCATGTGGGAACAGCAGACTGGTATAGGGATTGATTGAATATGTCCGTAAACACACCAGCCAGCTGGTCTGCGCATGCTCTGAGGGCGCGGCTGGGGATGCCGTCTGGGCCTGCAGCCTTGCGAGGGTTAACACGTTTAAATGTCTTACTCACCTCGGCTGCAGTGAAGGAGAGACCGCATGTTTCCGTTGCAGGCCGTGTCAGTGGCACTGTATTGTCCTCAAAGCGGGCAAAAAAGTTATTTAGTCTGCCTGGGAGCAAGACATCCTGGTCCGTGACTGGGCTGGATTTCATCTTGTAGTCCGTGATTGACTGTAGACCCTGCCACATGCCTCTTGTGTCTGAGCCATTGAATTGAGATTCCACTTTGTCTCTGTACTGACGCTTAGCTTGTTTAATAGCCTTGCGGAGGGAATAGCTGCACTGTTTGTATTCAGTCATGTTGCCAGACACCTTGCCCTGATTAAAAGCAGTGGTTCGCGCTTACAGTTTCACGCGAATGCTGCCATCAATCCACGGTTTCTGGTTAGGGAATGTTTTTATCGTTGCTATGGGAACGACATCTTCGACGCACGTTCTAATGAACTCGCACACCGAATCAGCGTATTCGTCAATATTTCCATCTGACGCAATACGAAACATGTCCCAGTCCACGTGATGGAAGCAGTCTTGGAGTGTAGAGTCAGCTTGGTCTGACCAGCGTTGGACAGACCTCAGCGTGGGAGCCTCTTGTTTTAATTTCTGCCTGTAGGCAGGGATCAGCAAAATGGAGTCGTGGTCAGCTTTTCCGAAAGGGGGGCGGGGCAGGGCCTTATATGCGTCGCGGAAGTTAGAGTAACAATGATCCAAGGTTTTTACCACCCCTGGTTGCGCAATCGATATGCTGATAAAATTTAGGGAGTCTTGTTTTCAGATTGGCTTTGTTAAAATCCCCAGCTACAATGAATGCAGCCTCCGGATAAATGGTTTCCAGTTTGCAAAGAGTTAAATAAAGTTCGTTCAGAGCCATCGATGTGTCTGCTTGGGGGGGGATATATATACGGCTGTGATTATAATCGAAGAGAATTCTCTTGGAAGATAATGCGGTCTACATTTGATTGTGAGGAATTCTAAATCAGGTGAACAGAAGGATTTGAGTTCCTGTATGGTTCCTTCATCACACCATGTCCCGTTAGTCATGAGGCATACGCCCCCGCCACTCTTCTTACCAGAGAGATGTTTGTTTCTGTCCGCGCGATGCGTGGAGAAACCCGTTGGCTGCACCGCCCTGGATGGAGTCTTTCCAGTAAGCCATGTTTCCGTAAAGCAGAGAACATTGCAGTCTCTGATGTCCCTCTGGAATGCCACCCTTGCTCGGATTTCATCAACCTTGTTGTCGAGAGATTGGACATTGGCAAGAAGAATGCTGGGAAGTGGTGTGCGATGTGCCCTTTTTCGGAGTCTGACCAGAACACCGCCGCGTTTCCCTCTTTTTCGGAGTCGTTTCCTTGGGTCGCTGCATGCGATCCAGTTTATCGCTATGTGAGCGTGATAAGGGATGCAGATAATCTCGCCACAGATCTGACCATCATGGGGACTTCTGGAGACTGCTGACACATCAGCAGCTGAGCTTTAACTAAAAATCCTGGGCAGTTTAGAGGATAAGGGGCTGGATATTTCAAAATGTCCTCCGCAGGGGTATGATGGAGCTGCTGACATGAGCGGGGTCTATTTCGGGTGTGCAGGCCAGAATATCCGAAGGAGAGCCGCTTGCTGTTTATGTGCATTGCACAGCGCATAGTCTTAACCTGGCTCTCAGCGACAACTGTCAAAAATGTGCAGAGATTAAACAGTTTTATGATACTGTTGAACTGTTTATACACCGTCGGGCATAGCATAAAGAGATGGTCAATATTGAGTGGTATATTTGATTTTGCATAAGATATTTTGTTTTTGTCGTTCTGCAAACTACGGTTTTAGAAAATGTGAACGTAGTCTCCAAAATGCTTCAGGCCAAAGACGCAGACCTGCACAGGGCAGTCAGCCTACTCAAGGACATGATAGAGGTCCTGTCCGGATTCCCACCGGATTTTGAAAAGGCCAAAAGTCACTGCAAAGACCCTTGCCAACAAATGGGGAGCTCAGAACGCATTTGAAGACAATCGGAGAAGGAAGGCGAGGCGCCATTTTGATGCGCTATGCGAGGACGAGCGACTGTCTGATGGGGAGAGTAGTTTTAAAGTCAACGTCTTTAATACAAACCTTGACATCGTTGTCAAACAGATGTAAAAGTCGGCGGGCAACAGAGTCAGACTCCATCCATCCCACTACCCTGGCCAACACAAATGATGATGTGCTCCACAAGACCGCCAGCCGGCTGGCTGAACATTACAGCAAAGATATATCAGCAATATATATGGTCAATTACTCTCTTTAAGGGCCTGTTTTAAGAAGGATATAGCAAAGCACACTACAGTGAGA
This sequence comes from Oncorhynchus gorbuscha, assembly GCF_021184085.1. Taxonomy (NCBI): domain Eukaryota; kingdom Metazoa; phylum Chordata; class Actinopteri; order Salmoniformes; family Salmonidae; genus Oncorhynchus; species Oncorhynchus gorbuscha. The sequence goes on along the minus strand of NC_060181.1, from coordinate 41,996,504 downwards.
GACCTGGCCAAGCTGCTAATTGTGGATTCAGTCACTGCTACATTTGGGGAAGTAGTTACGGCGATGCTCCTTTTTACGACTCTGCCGGTAAAGGTAACCAGTTCTGAGCGCTCCTTTTCCAAACTGAAAATAATTAAAATCATACCTGGAGGAGCAGCATGGGACAGGAGAGACTGCGTGGGTTGGCCATTCTGTCCACTGAAAACACCAGGGCCAGGACCATGGATTTGAATGCCATAGTCAACGACTGAACAGAGCGCAAGGCCCGTCGAATGCCAATCAAAATGAGTGCGTCAGCTTATATTTTTACACGGCAGGCTACCCAGACAGCCTATATAAATCATGCTTTATTGAGATTCATTTACATTGCTCATCAATCTACGACTATGCTCGATCGGTCTTAGGAAACCATGTTCTGGTGCACGGCCACTGAGCCATTTCATTGTCATCATAGCCTATACGCTTAACTAGGCTATAAGAATAATAGTAAGCACATACGCATCATATACTGTTAAAAGGCATGCTGCCATTTAATTAATCTGTTTGAATGCTCCACTTGATTGATTTTCTGGCGGGTTGTTTTTGCTATAGGCCTCTGCGGGAGGCAAATCATTTGAAATACCGGTATGACATTTTTGCCGCCGTGCATAACTACAGAGAGCATGTACTAGGTCATTAGCTGCGTCTCAGTCAAGAGATTGATCTATATATTTATGTTTTATAATATAGGCTATTCCCTATTATTTGCAGATAAAATAGGGTGTTTTCGACCACTTTGTTCTTTCTGTGGCGCTGATCGACGGGTCCATTTCTGACCGTCGTCCATGTTGCTTAATGTATACGATTTGACTTTGTATTGGCTATATTGCCGGTAACATCTTCAAATGTGCCCTTTGATTAGGTTCTCCTCTGTTGTTATAATGCTTAACAATATTAACACATCCTTACCAACAAAATTATTTTAATTAAAAAAGGGAAATATGGGTGGAGATAGGGGCCCGGAATTTTTTGGGTTCACCTGGGCCCGTCATGATTAAGCTATGCTACTGCTCCCATCCACAGGGCACGAGAGGTCACCGAATGGTTTGATTGGCATTAAAACTAATCTAAACTATATGCCATAGCCATCTCAGTCACCAGATCTCAACCCAATTGAACACTCATGGGAGATCCTGGAGCAGTGCCTGAGACAGTGTTTTCCGAACACCATAAACAAAACACCAAATTCTGGAATTTCTCATGGTAGAACGGTGTTGCATCCCTCCAATGATTTAAAAATACATTAGATGACTGACAGGGGGGGCGCTGCTTTAAAGCCACCATCTTGGCACTCCCCAACCATTGTAAAAAATATTTTGCAAGCTATAGAAATGCATTTATTAATGTCTACATTTGTTTTTGCCATGTTAAGTCTATTAGACACCTTATGCCTACTTTATATTATGTGAGCTAAACATGAGCAAAAATATGAACAATGTTTTGTTTTTTTATGTGACAGTTCTACAAAAAAAATACATGTATTCAGACCCCTTGAATTTTTCCACATTTTGTTACGTAACAACCTTATTCTAAAATGTATTAAATTGCCCCCCACGTCCCCCATTAATCTACACACAATACACTATAATAACAAAGCAAAAACAGGTTTTTAGATATTTTGCCAATAAAAATAAGAAATTACATACTTAAGTACTCAGATCCTTACTCAGTACCTTGTTGAAGCACCTTTGACAGAGATTTCAGCCTAGAGTCTTCTTGAGTATAATGCTACAAGCGTATTTGGGGAGTTTCTCACATTCATCTCTGCAGACCCTGAAGCCATGTCAGGTTGGATGGGGAGCGTTGCTGCACAGCCATTTTCAGGTCTCTCCAGAGATGTTGGATGGGGTTCAAGTCTAGGCTCTATCTGGGCCACTCGGTGACATTTAGAGACTTGACCCGAAGCCACTCCTGCGATGTATTGGCTGTGTGCTTAGGGTCGTCTGCCTGTTGGAAGGTATACCTTTGTTCTAATCTGAGGTCCTGAGCAGTTTTTCCATCAAGGATGTCTAATTTGCGCCGGTCATCATTTCCTCGATCCTGACTAGTCTCCCAGTCTTTATTTGAACTATTTTCTACATTGCAGAATAATTGTGAAGACATCAACTATGAAATAACACATATGGAATCATGTACTGTAGTAAAATAAAAAAGCTTTAAAAAAGTGTTTCACAAATCAGAATATATTTGAGATTCTAAGTAGTCACCCTTTGTATTGATGAAGGCTTTGCACACTCTTGACATTCTCTCAACCAGCTTCACCTGGAATGCTTTTCCAACAGTCTTGAAGGAGTTCCCACATATGCTGAGCACTTGTTGGCTGCTTGTCCTTCACCCTGCGGTCCAATTCATCCCAAAACATCTGAAATTGGGTTGAGGTGGGGTGATTGTGGAGGCCAGGTCATCTGATGCAGCACTCCATCACTCTCCTTCTTGGTCAAATAGCCCTTACACAGCCTGGAGGTGTGTTGGGTGATCAGCCTGTTGAAAAACACATGCTAGTCCCACTAAGCGCAACCCAGATGGGGTGGCGATTGCTGCAGAATGCTGTGGTAGTCATGCTGGTTCAGTCTTGAATTCTAAATCAAATCACTGAAAGTGTTACCAAAGCACCCCCACACAACCTCCTCCATGCTTCAGTGGGAACCACACATGCAGAGATCACCCGTTCACATATTCTGCATCTCACAAAAACACAGCGGTTGGAACCAAAAATGTCAAATTTGGACTACAGGACAGATTTCCACCGGTCTAATGTCCATTGTTCGTGTTTCTTGGCCCAAGCAAGTTCTTATTGGTGTCCTTTAGTAGTGGTTTCCCTTGCAGCAATCGACCATGAAGGCCTGATTCACGCAGTCTTATCGGAACAGTTGATGTTGAGATGGGTCTTACTTGAACTCTGTGAAGCATTTATTTGGGAAGCAATTTGAGGATGGTCCTCAAAGTCTCTTTAAAAGTGTTCTGCCTGTGCGGTGCCATTTTGAGTACTGCAAGCTTGGCCCATGTGGGCCAGCCCCCCTAGAAATTCAATTGCCATCCAATGAGGTTGCAGGGCGGGCCCAAAGGCTCAGTGACACGCGAGAGAGACAATTTTCGGGGACACGTTTTGTCGCTTCGACCGCTACTTTGAGAACTACTGGCTAAAAATATACATTACTATCAATATCAATCAAATTTGCCCTCGACATGAGATGTTACAATGATAATGGATCATCAGGTGTAGCGCCGCGGCTACCACTAATTGAGGTATCATAAATCCTGAGCACAAACGATGATCCAGCATTCTATACATCATTCCCTTTTACGCACCCCCTTGAGACACCTACGTTTCCTCAAAATGCCCTTGCTCTCTCGCTCTCCCTGTGTCTTCAAATGTTTACAGCCATTCATGTGAACCTATGGCAACATGTGCTAACATATTCCATCTGTTTCACGCCTATATGTTAAGATCGATAGAGGTTAACTGAAAAGACCAAATGGAGACAAACACCTTGAGATAAAGATTGACCAGCTACTAAAAAAAGGTGCCAAGATAGAAGAGCAAAAGAACGACACTAAATTACAACAAGACATCAAATTAAAAAAAAGACCTCCAAATAAGCAAGACCAGTACAAGAAAAGAATGGCTACACTCCAAACTACATTCATGATCTATGACACACAATCCACGACTTCAAGGTTACCATGGCAACACATAAACCCACCAAAACCTCTATACTGGATAGAGTGGTGAGGAGGAGGAATCTACTCTATCCGGAAGCGACATCACCATGAATCTTTCTTTTACTGTTGAGAGTTACAGTTAATTTCAAAATTGTATATCGATTTGCTCTCCTTAAATATAAGTAGTAATCTAATTTATTTGTTTCAGTCAATTGTTTAATCAAACTTTGTGCTCCCTGAATTAGCCCAACCTAATTTTCCCCAGCTAGCTGAACAATGCTCATTTTCATCCTCATTGCCAAACTTCATAAATACCTCACCCTCAACTTCAAAACGCCTTTGCTAGTTAAACAATCATGCAACTAAGAAACTTGCCGTAAAGAAAGCTTGTTTTGTTGTTTTATTGAGACTTAACGTGGATCCAAGTTCAGTTTTGAGATCCACCAGCGTCATTGGCGTAGGGTTAGCTGGATGTTTTTGACTGGTCTCGGAACTGTGACAAATTCCTCTCCCCACTTGGCTCAATGGGATATGTCGTGATTTTGCCTAACACAGTCAGATATGTACACGGTCTTGTACCAAACTTTTTTTCAACTGACTATCATATCTGTTGATTAAATCAGACTGTTAATATAAATAGTAATCCAGGAATGTCACAAGTTAATTGACACGAGAAATCTTGAGATAAAAGCAACTCCACAGATCGCAATGATTGGCTAAATTATTTCTGGACACTAAGGGTCCGTGGAGCTCTTCCTCATCACCACTATAATAGAGTCTTATAGCAACCTGGGGCGGCAGGGTAGCCTAGTGGTTAGAGCGTTGGACTAGTAACTGAACGGTTGCAAGTTCATATCCCTGAGCTGACAAGGAACAAATCTGTCGTTCTGCCCCTGAACAGGCAGTTAACCCACTGTTCCTAGGCCGTCATTGAAAATAAGAATTTGTTCTTAACTGACTTGCCTAGTTAAATAAAGGTTCATTTAAAAAAATGTAAAAAATGAAAACTCCATATAGGGTTGGTGTCAGCAGCCAGGGCCCAGAGATATGTAATGGCTGGCGTTGTTAACAGTAAAGCGTCCTGCTTGCTATTGATCCAGGTTGGCTAGATCATGAGTGAATTCTGGGAAGCTGACTTCATGTGCCTGACTGCCCAGGCAGGCAGACGCCTGAACTCCTGAGTGGAGTTGGGAATGGCTGTCTGCAGACTGAGTGGAACCAGCTAGGGCAGGGCGATGCCTTTTTATTGCTCATTGTTGCTCCATATATTGATGAGTGCGGCTCCACACGGTGAAAAACCGCAGATAGAGTTTTTTTTTTAAGAGACTGAGCTTTTTGCGGCTTTAAAAATCGACCTGCCGGGTCATTGTAGTTGCAAAGTTCAGTGCAGACTTGCAGAGTAACAGTTTGAAAGGTTAAATCTATAATAACAGTCTATTAAGCTGACGATAAACTTGTTTTGGATAAAGTCAATGTCCATGCTGTCTGCAAAGGTCCATTGTAGGACATGACAAAACTAATAAAGCCTTTGCCTGAGTCTATCAGCTAAAGATATCAGAATATGTGCTTCTACCAGGTTCACAGGTCAAAGGTGATGCTGCAGAGAGCCTCACGTATGACAACAGTACGATCAGTGCCTCTGGCTATTCTACCTGCATGCCCTCTCTGCTCTGAGTATTGCATCTTTTGAATTCTACAGGGGTGCCCTCTCTCCTTCAGCTTCATTAACAGATCTGCACGTGTTGTTCATGCTCCACTGCCCTACAGGTCTGACATCCTTGAGAGACAGTGAGGCAGGTTAGAAGAAGGTTTTGTTGTATTCTTGCATTTCCTTCTCCCTGGATAAAACCAGATGACGTGCTGCAGCGGATGACGTGCTTCAACTCCCTCTGTGCAAGTAGGCAGGGAAACAAAAAGGAGAAAGAAAATGGCCGCCGCATACTCACAGTCCGGTCTGAGGTATTTGTGAGGGAGAACAGTACTCTAATTGGTAACCTAAGCAGGGAGCCTTCACTCCATATTGAGGGGACTTGTCACCGGAGGTTATCAAAAAAGGTAGAACTATTACTTTCAAAACACCAGTGTTTTGTTCAAGGCTTGTTTAAAAACACCTGGGCGACATTTCTCACTCAATACCAACTGCGGGGCGGCTGATTACCGTGGCCGCATTCAATGCGGTGCAAAACAAATGGAGTAAATGGAGTCTGCCTTCACAAAGAAAGAAATAATTATTCCATGTATTTCAGAACATTTATTAGCTGTGTAGATACATTGTCTCTCACTGTGGGTAGCCGAGCTTTCAGACGTTAGCGACTAATGAGCGAGGGCTCAGAGGCAATTTTACGAACAGTGTGGCCACATTACTTTGCTACATAATGACTCCTAACCTTTCGAATATGAGCCCCGATTGGTACCTAAGGCATTCATGGTGTTACACATTTGAAATAGGGAGCAACAGAACTGAGGACTTCATTAAATAGTGATATTATAGTGCTCAGCTTCGGTTTTGTAGGTAATAATTACATCTAAAAATGCATTTAACTTTTTCTTCACCTCAATCATATCTCGACGACTTTCCCGGTGCAGATAGGGTCTCTTTTAGGGGAGAGTGAAAGAGGTGGGAGACGGAGGAGTTTTCCGGGCTATTGACTCCACAGAGGGCTGAAGCCTGCCGTGCAGGGAGCTCAGAAAATAAGACCACTCAGTTCAGCCTCCTTCTCCAGAGTAAAGACATTCTATTCACTAAAAGACTCCAAGGAAAGACACTACCTACCACAGACTCCTTTGGAGTAAAGACTATATTCACTAAAGACTCCAGAGTCAAGACTCTAAAATCAGGGGTGTCAAACTACAGAGATCCTAATAAATTACTATTATTAGTATTCTAATTTCTAATTCTGTGCCAATCCAGTCCGGAAGGTGGTTTGAGTAATTCAACATTTTAAAAGAAAAATCACAAAGCAAAGACTCTATACACTGAAGACTCCAGAGGTAAGAATACATTCAATAAAAGATCCCCATGAAACACTATTGATTAAAGATCACCAGGCGAATGACATTCCTATTCGAGGCCACAGATCAGGGAGAGTTAATTCATTAGGGATTCTGGAGCAAGGAAACTCTGCACTTTAGACGACAGTGCAAATGTATTCTTTTCACTGAAGGCCTTGGGGGAAAGACTTCATTAGAGAGAGAAGACACTTGCTTAAGAATGAAGTGAGTGCAGAGACCGGTCTTTACTAATGAACCTGTAGCAAAGACAATATTGTAAGAAGTGGAGTTAGGCGACGGAGAATTGAGTTATTACTGCTAATGATTATACTGTCCGTCTAACATTTAACTGATGAATATCCCACTATATCCATCGCCACAGAGTACTCAAATAACTTCGTATCAAGTTCTTTAAGCGGTGTAATTCAAGTTGAAGAGTAATGCATCCAATGGTATGTTAAATGAGGTTTGCCTCTAATAAAGGGTTACTATCAGGGAGAAAAAAAATGATGCATTGTTTTTGGCAAAGATATTCAATACAGAGGGGACAATCTTCTTGAACAACCAACCGCTAAATTTCCATTCTATGGAGCGAAGACAATTTGGGGAGATTGAATACAGCCCATTAAAACAAAAACAACAGATCAAATAAAAACATTAACAGTTTAGTACTAAATTGATTTCATTTTTCCCTTTATGGTTGCTTGTCAAAAAGGTTAACAACAAGCAAGGACATTTAATTTTTCACCATCAGCACAGTGTCTTAACTAATGAAGTCGAAAGTCAAGGTGGCAAACACAAAGTCCAGTAAATGTGGTCGGAATACGCTCTTCTGCTAGGTTAAATGTTTCTATTTAATCACTAAATTCTACATCTTTAACATCCAACCCGTTTTAAAAAGAAATGTGGGCACAGATTCATTCTTGAAAAGTACAATTGCTATTAGAAATCAGAAAATTCAACAGCATCAGAAAGTGGGAGAAGCTAGCCAGCCAGCCCATAAAGCCCCCACAGTGGAGGCGTCATAATATCCATCAAACCTAGCGTTCAAACAGGGAAATGGTTCTAAATCATTTTTACATCATAGGGAATTTAAAAAACACTTTACAATTAGGGCTGTGTTTCGTGAAGGCTTACCCTGCCATGACGTATTGATAACCATTTAAAATCTCTATGACAAGGTGACTTATCAATATACTTGGCTCTATTTAGTCTCATTCGAAAAAGCTAATTAGCATCAAAGTAGGCATCATGCAAAACTACAAATCCCTGCAAGCTTCTGCATGTTATCTCTAGCTGATACCTTTGTTCATTTAAAATGAGGTATTGTGTCAATTTAAAACTTGCATGACAGTTCACAGACTTGTCCATTTAAAGAAATGTAGCCAATTAGATAGTTAGAGATTCTTACTTTGGCCTCGATTCATCGGTCTCGTCCAGATCATCATGGTATTTGTAGTTCTTTATGATAGCCACATTAGCAGCTAATTTGCATAATTAGCATATTTGGGGGGGGGGGGTAAAGGGGGTAAATACAGGCGACTATATTAGTCACGTTGTCCTAGAGAGATTTACATAGTTATCAAAACATCACGTAAGGGTCAGACTACACAAACACAGCCCTTATGTCAAGTGTTTCTAAAAAACACCCTGTTTGACCGCTAGGTGTTATGGGTATTATGATTCATACTGTGATACTCTAGAGAGCATTGCATTGTGGATTTTGTAGATGACTTGAGCTGCAATAGATTTCCACAATTTTGATAAATTAAACATTTTATTTAACACTGTAAAATGAAAAGGATTTTTCCTGTAACTGATGCAGTTGGTATTTGTGCAAACTCCTTTTATGGAGATTCACAGCAAAGACATCAGGCTTGGTTGGACCCACCGAGGAGCCACTTTGAACATCCATGTACAGAGCCTTCAGAAAGTATTCACACCAACTTCTTCCACATTTTGTTGTGTTACAGTCTGAATTTAAAATTGATTCAAATTTAGATTTTCTGTCACTGGTCCTCACACACAATATCCCATAATATCAAAGTGGAATTATGTTTTTAGAAATGTTTACAAATTAATACAAAATTAAAAGCTAAGGTCGGAGGAGGAAACACTGTACCTAGCGACCTGGTCAGCGTGCACTGATTTCCTCTGTACCCCATACATATGGTTATTTGTATGGTCCCTCAGTCGAGCAGTGCATTTCAACCAGAAAGACCAGGGAGGTTTTCCAATGCCTCGCAAAGGATGGGCACCTATTGGTAAATGGGTAAAAATAAAAGTAGACATTGAATATGCTTTTGAGCATGGTAAAGTTATTACACTTTGGATGGTGTATCAATACACCCAGTCAATACAAAGATACATGGGTCCTTCCCAACAGTTGCCAGAGAAGAAAGAAACCACTCAGGGATTTCAACAGGAGGCCAATGGTGATTTTAAAACAGTTATAGGAGAAAATCAAGGATGGACCAACAAGATTGTAGTTGGTCCACAATACTAACCTAATTGTTTCTCTGAATACAAAGTATTGTGTTGTTTGGGGAAAATGCAATACATTACAGAGTACCAGTCTCCATATTTTAAAGCATAGTGGTAGCTGCATCATGTTATGGGAATGCTTGTAATCGTTAAGGACTGGAGTTTTTCAGGATAAAAAAAAAAAAAGAATCAGAATCTATTTTGAATTCAGGTTGTAACAACAAAATGTGGAATAAGTCAAGGGTTATGAATACTTTGAAGGCACTGTACTTGAATGTGAACAAACAATGTTATGAAAGTATATGTAATGGAATGGCCCAGTTTTGGAAAACAATGCCACTTTATCAAACTGTCCTCCTCAGTCTAAAAAAGCCTCTCTACCCAACTTGAGCATTACTGTTTAGCGAAAGGACAACTCTCCTTTGTTGTTGATAAAAAGTAGAGAATCCTTCAGAATCCTCCCTCTGCGTGGAGACGATGAGTGGGGAGAGAAATCTAATTATTTTCCTCCCATGGCCCACTGCTCCTTTAAGGTTAATCACTGTCCGTCTGGCTAATTCTGCCTGGGCACACTGCAATAATTACACCACCGCTCTCCTCATCTCATCTCCAGTCTCTCCTTTTCTCACAAACTCCTCTTTCACGCTGCCCTTTTGTCATTTCCCACAACTTCCCTGACCGTTAGGTCTTGCCTTCCCACACCCTTATTCCAAAAAAAACAGCTCTCCTCTGTTCAAGCCTCTCTCCGTCTCTTAGTTCAGTGTTCGCTTCCCCCACTAAAAAGACCCACCCGGCCCTTTCCACAGTAAATCTAGTTCTCCTTTGACCAGCTCCTTCCCTTCATTTCACACTTCCTCCTTTGCACACCACTCCCCATTTCTCCCTCCCAGTTCTAATTCTCACAGCAGCAGTTCTAGTAGCACAAATTCAAGCCTTTCTAGGGACACACTACTACTCCCCCAGCAGTAGTGTAGCATCACGCTCTCCCTCAACTAGTGGCAAGGGAGAAACCAGTGACAACAAGAAAGGAGCATCAAAGAGAACCACCACAAGAATTTGAGACGAGAACAGTTTCCCGGTATTTGGATTTCGCCCCTGAAGCAAAAGAGATCTGTGTTGAGAGCCAGAGACAAGTTGATGGGGATGATGCTGATTTTAGTTACAGGTGGTGATGTGGGTGATGAGTGGTGCTGAACGCTGAGGAGAGACGAATCACTAAGAATGACTGGATGTCAGGGTGTAAGGGGTCAGTGTTGTGATTGGACGATGTGAGATGGGGAGACAGACTGCAGAGTAGGGTCCAGAAATACACACATACTGTAAATTGGCTGTAGTGTTGATTGGTGCAGGTGGCTGGCTTTGGCCACGTAAAGAGTGCCGAGAGAACAATTAAAACCAATTGAATGTAAAGCCGCACGACCATGCAATCGGGTGAGTGAAATGGCCTATCGTTTCATAGGCTATCACTGTAAAGCTGGTCACACCGGCTCCATCATGGCCAATGACAGAGGTGCAATCCCAATTGTCACCCTACTGTTCCTACCATTGGAGAAAAGTAGTGCACTATATAGGGAATAGGGTGCCATTTGAGACGCTACCATGGTGAGAGTTGTACCTTGCGTGAGAAGCTGCAGGGTGCGGACCTCTTCTCTGACGCGGAGCTGCAGGACCTGCTGGAGGATGTACTGCCGTTGGCCCTCCTGCATGATGCCCATTCGCTCCAGCTTCCTGTCTGTCAATCTCATCAGAGCCCGCCCTGGACAGAGAGAGGGAGAGAGAGAGCAAGAGAAAGGTTAAACTCAACTCCTCCTCATGAGATAAACAGACTCCATCTCACCCACCCAAAGCAAATAATAATAATAAATGCCATTTAGCAGACGCTTTTATCCAAAGCGACTTACAGTCATGTGTGCATACATCATAAAGGGGCACAAGGGAGACCAAGTACACAAAACATTTGCTCTTTCCATGACATAGCTTTCACCTGGTTAGTCTATGGTCCTTGTTAATTAAAGTTACAGTTAAATCCACTTCAGTCAATGTGTGCCATTCAGAGGGTGAATGGACAAGAACATATTTAAGTGCCTTTGAACGGGTTACTGTAGTAGGTGCCAAGCGAACTGGATCTGATGTGTCAAATACTGCAACACTGCCGGGTTTTTCCACGCTCAAATATCCCGTGTGTATCAAGAATGGTCCACCACCCAAATTAAATCCAGCCAACATTGACACCTTATAGAGTCCATGTCCTGTCAAACTGAGGCTGTTCTGAGGGCAAAAGGGGGTGCAACTCAATATTAGGATGGTGTTCCTAATGTTTTGTCCAGTCAGTGTATTTACAGAATAAATATTTAATGAAATTGATAAACATTGTTTGGAAAAGGATCTCAGTAGTACCTCAAAGTGAACTAAAGCATAACTGAACAAAAAGGACTGTCTCTCTCTGAATACTGCCTTCAACTGCACTGTTACATACAATAAGCAGCACAAGAAATATCCCATTTTCCATTTCCATTATGCATAGACATTGTCAAGGTGACTCTATTCTCAATCTATGAATAGATAATTCTCTATCCTCTAACCATTCAATACATGTTATTCAATTTATGCTTGGGTATGCTAGCAGGAAGCAGCCAACGATGACTCACTTATTCCTTGAAACCATCTTCATCTGGCTACATAATGCACTTTAGCATAATTATTAATCGTATTTCGCCCATAGGCACCTTCTTCTGGGAGACCTTGATTTTAAAATCCCTAATTTAATCTTCAATATAATTTCTTAAAAAGTAGGTGATTTTGGCCAGTGATAGAAATGCAGTGGAGAAAGTAGAGTCTAATTAATTACGCTCGTTGTGGAAGGCCTTTGTGGCAATGTGCGGGATTGGGGAGCTAGATAGAAAATAATTCCTGCCGATTACTATGCATTAGCCCGACTCCTGTAAATCCCCCTCGCTCGTTTACCCTAATGACTCGGGGCTCTGATTTGCTCCTCCTGATTGGCTGGCAGCCTGCTAACTTCACCTGGTTCATGGTCTCAAAGCAGGGCTATGGTGGCGTGACTGTCACATGCTCTCCCTCTTTCATCCCGAGCTCCCTCCTCCCATCCACCTCCAACAGTACTGTACTTACTGCAGTCATTACATACTCTAGATTTGATGTGATTTTTTTTTACCTGTGACGCAGCTCATTATTCAAGATGGATTTTTTTTGTTGACAAGGGGTGTTGTGTGAAAGCATCGTTGGCTATAATGTCTTGGTGAGAAAGTAACTTTTGGTGATTTATTGCAGTTTTACACCTTATGCAACCATGCCTCAACACACAGTGAGCAGTTAACAAAGCTAAAGTAGTCTGTGTATTGGTATTTGTGGTTGACTATGGCCAAAGAATGGCAAAAATGGTTAAGTGTAAAAAAAATATTAAAAAAATATGTTGAAATGCCAGCTACGGTTTTAATGATGGCCATTACAGAGTAGCTAACTAGAGACAGGATAACCTATGAGGGCCAGTAAAATGGGACGTGAGAGAGAACTAGAACGACAAAGTTAATGTAAAAGGATCACCTGAGGAGTCTATAAATAAATGACCAACCATCACTTGGCACCTCCTCCGAAATCCTACGCAAATCTGCTTGGCAACAGAGGCACCTCTTTAGCTTTACCTCATGGCTAAACAAACACAACCATACAGGATGTATGAGAGATAAAGCTTTCCAGATCAATGACTAAACAGCTGCTATAATAACGCATCTTTAATTATCAATATCTCAGAGTTAAAAGGCGGCCGCTTAAGATGCCTCAAGATGAGAGCAATTTGGAGTCAAGCTGCTAGTTTCTTGGCGGCGGTGCCAACATAGCTCCTTTCCTCTCCTTCCGGTAGCAGCCGGGCGAAACGCCTCCGTGGAGTTTCTCGCCGCTGCAGTTCTGAGTCATTGACTCCACAATCCCACAAAGCCACAGTAGGGAATTTATCAAACCACAATTAATACACAGAGCAGTGTAGCATGGCCGGGCAGAGAGAGCACAGAGGAGTAGAGGATGAGGGGAGAATGCCTGAAGAGAGAGAAGAGGGGATGAGATGGAGAGAGAGAGAAAGTTAAGAGGGACTAGGAGTGGATTTGAAGAAGAAGAAAAAGTACATCAAATGAGAAAAGAGGAGACGTGTTGAGGACTGAATAGACAACTTGGGGTCGAGTGGAGTGCTATGACAAAGCACAGTGTCTCCAAAATGGTGGACAATTGAGACAGTGTTGGAGTAACTATATCGTAATGGGTCACGTCATGGCAGGTAACTTGGTTGAATTTAGAGAGTGGTTCAAAAGAAATGTCAAAAGATTAGCTATACTATTTGTGGTAAAGGCAGATAGCTATACTATGTCACCAAGCAGTCCTCCCGCACGCACGCACGCACGCACGCACACACACACACACACACACTAGGGATAGGCATTTGAAATAATTTTACTATTCAGTTTTTGTGATTTCCTTTTTGTCGAAACCTTTAAATAAAAAATAGCTCGACTGTCTCAACCTATCAGAATGACGCAAATGCACATGGCTGAGGTAAACAGAGGAGTGATTTCTCCGGTAATTTGTAAGCAACAGCTAAAGAGAAGTCTGATTTCTGACATGATAGAAGTGATTGTTACAAAAAAGGTGTTTTGCATTGATCAGTTTTTCAGGTCTCGTGGAACCGCCGATAGGCGAGCACCTGTTATTGTCGTTTAAATAGCATACCGATGTCAGAACAGCCTGGAGGGCCAAATGCGCAGCAGTAGCTCAACGTGTCATAAACTACATTCAAGTTTGCTTTGTTAAATTAAGAATTTCAAATGTCATGGTATATCCTTGTCGGTAAAAGTGTCACAAGGATAATTTCATTTTAGACAAAGCTTTTTCACTGAACACTCACTGAAGTAATCGAAAACTAACGTCTGTTCGATATTCGATTAACCGTGCCCATCCCACACACACACACACACACACACACACACACACACACACACACACACACACACACACACACACACACACACACACACACACACACACACACACACACACACACACACACACACACACACACACACACACACACACACACACACACACACCACTCTTTTGGACTCAACCCCAGCAAAGGTAAGAGGGCTTCTATTTCAATTTCCTTTCCTCTAGAGTCTCTAGACCATCTGTGATTGGAACACTGCCAGACAACAAAACAAAGCTTCCTTTTTACTTCATCTCCTGTATTCACTTATATTTGGCCAACTGACTGACAAAAATGACTTAAGGCACTTCTGCCTCTTCAGTTGCACTATATCGATTGGATTTAAAATTCCCCTCCCACTCTCCAGTTGGTCTCCCCTGTAGCTTGTTGGCTGGCGGTGTTAGGTCTGCCCTCTCACTGTCCACCCCTCTATACCATTACCGCAAACTTGCCTGAATGAGGCCTCCTTCTCACCCAAATATTAGCTACTGTTGAAAAAGGCAACCCCCTATAAAAAAACAGGTACAGATGCTGTAGAAGACGGTATGTATTCAAGTCAGCATATTCATAAATCTATGGATACAAACCTAGAGTGCACACACACGGACCAAGCGTTAGATTAATGGGCAGGGGGAGTGCGGATCTCAGTGTGCGGCTGCAGGCAGATTAAGCTACAGCTATGGCCTGGCACAGTCAACCACTGCTTTGATGAATGGGGGCTTAGAGTGCACATGTGTTCACACACACACACCCCTGCGGGACCTGTCCCTTTTTACGTGTGAACCAAAAGCCATGCTAATTACTGCTCTGTGGGTGAGGACAGGGGCACAAAAGCAGAAAGTGAACCTCACTTTCTCTCCATCTCACAACTCTCTCCAAACGACTACAGTCAGTGAATGTACATGGGATCTACAGTAAGAGCTGGGCTGGCTGTGAACTGCAGATAGTTCAAGTAAAACCTTCAGACACAGCTGTGTGTGTGTGTGTGTGTGTGTGTGTGTGTGTGTGTGTGTGTGTGTGTGTGTGTGTGTGTGTGTGTGTGTGTGTGTGTGTGGGGTTATAGACCACTGAATGTCTCTGGTTACCCTCCACATGTGCAATAAGTCACAACATGCTGCAAACTCATCCTTATCGATAGACCATTCTATAACAGGGGTCTCAAATTGGTGGACCGCGAGCCAGATCCGGCCCACAAGCCCATTTAATGTGGCCCACTGTTGTCTAAATAAATGCGAGAGTTAACATTCACAACTTACTGTGTATATCATCCTTTACTAGTGCTTGGCTTACTGGCACACATTACAAATACATGGGTGACCATGATGTGACTCTCTCAGTAACCTAGGCACGATATTGTAAAGTGCTGCTCCCAAATGGCAATGAGATGGGCTATGCGCTGAGATGAGTTCCAATGGGTTCCAAATTAGATGCTAATGCTATTTCTGACTGGAGCAAATAGGGGCATCATTCTCAAGGGGATGCAGCCCTCATCCTTAATGAAGCCAAGCACAGTAGCAGAGGGATAATCAGCAGCACAATAACACTGCAACCTCAGCAGGATGCTAATTCAGAGTCACTGCCCATCTACAGTATCCGATTACTAATCATTGTTTATTAACTAGCACAGAGACGTGAGGAAGAATGTCATATATAGCATTTCCATTGTGAAAGGATCAACATGATCATACAATTAGGTGGCTCTCCAGATGCAATCTGATCACTTACTATACGTTTGTCCCTTTGTGTCGGCCTATCGCTCGCAATGCTTTTCTCACACATCATTGAGGATGGGTCTAGTAATGGAGTCAGAGGAGATGGCTGCCGTTTAATCAATTGTGCTATTGTGTGTTTGTTCGAGTTATTTGTAACTTATTTTGTACATAATGTTTCTGCCACCGTCTCTTACGACCGAAAAGAGCTTCTGGATATCAGGACAGCGATTAATCACTGGACAAAGATTTCCTCTTTAAAAGAGTCGGACGCAAAGGACTTACTTCAGACACCCGACAAGGCCAAAATCCCCATCATTTGCATGAAGAACAGACATCGGGGAAGTAGGTCGGGGTGCCTTGTGAGGATCCGACAACGAGTGGGTAATCCGTCTCTACCATCAGTCCTATCAGCCAACGTGCAATCATTGGATAATAAAATGTATGAGCTCAAGACCAAGACTATCCTACCAGCGGGACATTAAAAATATATTAAAGATATGTTTCACAGAGGCGTGAACGACAACATGGATAACATGTAGCTGGCTAGGTTCAGTCCATCGGCAAGATCAAACAGCTGCCTCCGGTAAGACAAAGGGTGGCGGTCTGTCTATTTGTAAATAACAGCTGGTGCACAAAATCTAATATTAAGGAAGTCTAGAGGTTTTGCTCACCTGAGGTAGAGTATCTCACGATAAATAGTGTAGTCTACAACCTACCAAGCTGTCTATATACCACAGCAGACCGATGCTGGCACTTTTACCCCTATTCTGTGGTATCCAAGTGGTAGTTTCAGTCTCATCTCGTCGCTGAAACTCCCGTACGGACTCGGAGAGGCCAAGGTCGAGAGCCATGCGTCCTACGAAACACAACCCAGCCAGTTGTGCACCGGGGCCTCCCACTCTTTCTATTCTGGTTAGAGACAGTTTGCACGGTTCTTTGAAGGGAATAGTACACTGCACTGTACAAGATCTTCAGTTTATTGGAAATTTCTCACATGGACTAGCTTTCATTTCTCAGAAAAAGAATAGACCATTTTGGCCATTTTGAGCCTGTAATCGAACCCACAAATGCTGATGATCCAGATACTCAACTCGCCTACAGGCCAGTTTTATTGCTTCTTTAAAATCAGCACAACCATTTTCAGCTGCGCTAACAATCGCAAAAGGGTTTTCTAAAAATGATAAAACTTGGATTAGCTAACACAACGTGCCATTGGAACACAGGAGTGATGGTTGCTGATAAATGGGCTTCTGTACGCCTATGTAGATATTTCCTTCCCTCTGCGGACAAACTCATCCTAAACCATCTCAATTGGGTTGAGGTTGGGTGATTGTGGAGGCCAGGTTATGGGTTTCCATTTCCGGGCAGCCGCACACAAGCCTAAGATCACCATGCACAATGCAAATTGTCAGCTTGAGTAGTGTAAAGCTTTCCGCCATTGGACACTGGAACAGTGGAAATGCGTTCTCTGGAGTGATGAATCACGCTTCACCATCTGTCAGTCCCACGTACGAATTTGCGTTTGGTGCCAAAAGAACTGTTCCGGTTTCTCATAGTTCGAGTCAGGTCCCTTAGTTCTAGTGAAGGGAAATCGTAACGCTACAGCATACAATTACCTTCTAGACGATTCTGTGCTTCCAACTTTTAGTTCAGGAAAAGGCCCGTTCCTGTTTCAGCATGACAATGCCTCTGTGCACAACGCAAGGTCCATAGAGAAATGGTTTGTCGAGATCAGTGTGGAAGAACTTCACTGGCCTGCAGAGCACTGACCAAAAAAATAAATAAAAATAAAATCAGGGCCCGACCTCACTATTGCTTGTGGCTGAATGGTAGAAAGTCCCCACAGCAATGTTCCAACAGTTAGTGGAAAGCCTTCCTAGAAGAGTAGAGGCTGTTATAGCACTTGGTGATACATCAAACAACATTTAGTACTACAATAAAATACTGCTATCCTTCTTACAGTATGCTCTTGCAGAGGTGAACCTTTAAATAGAACCAACACTGGTGCAGGCTACACCATTTCCCTACAGTTACGTTATAGAATATTTTGCTGGAAGCTTCCATTTAGACTGCAATCCAAAGTATATATATTTAAAAAAAATGGTGCAATACATATGGAATACAGTGCCATTTGGGATACAGATCAACTGTCTCGTATCTACAGCTGCATCTCTTGGTCGGTCTGAAGTGGAGGCCATTGGATCACCATGTTCTAATTCAGTCAAGCCACTGCTCCATGACAGGGGTGTGTGATTCAATAGTCGTCAACCCTTTAATCTTCCCCTTTCCTCTTCTGATTACATATGTCAGTGCACCTCTTTACCGATTACACATACGGTATCAGTCGAATGTGTACATAACTCATTTACCACATCACGCTCTTTGCTCGCGCGCCACGACTTAGTCTTTGTAATTACACAAGATTAGGTACTAATATCTAATTACGCCTTAATATGCTTTAATGCAATTTTAACGACAGCTCCGTTAAAGTCAAATTCGGAGGCTATCTTGTGGTTGCATCAAAAGGGGGGAAATCTTGGCAATCGAGGCTGGAGGCGGTCAGATGGGGAATCACTGATTTTGATTTTGCCTGTTGCTCGACGACGCTGGTAGGGGATGGCAACTGGCGGCTGCATATTGAAGTCATTCAAAGAAGTGGAAATATAGCACTGCTGCAAATCCCATGGATGGAAAATACATTGTACTGTCAGAGCTAGGGCATAAAATGGGGGATGTGTAAGAGTTATGGTTTGGATACGCTGCCGTGTATTGATTTGATACTTCCGAGAGGAGGAACAGTGGGCCAAGACCAATGAAATTGAGTCGTATTGACGTCCTACAAGAGGCTTAGGTTTTCTACTAGTAGTACTACTCTGTTACTATAGTTACCATTGCAGAGGAAGTCCTATCAAAACAGAGGGCCTTCACCTAAATCAGACCAGAAACAAACGCCACACAACATGATTTTCAATTTCCAACTCAATTTCCCAGCCCCAGCCAGAGTGTGACAATGCATTGACTCAACCAATTTTGGTTTACAAAACAAACATGTAAAAATCCAACAAGTGAAGTGTTGATTCCATGTTTCATGAGCTGAAATAAATCCCAGAAATGTTTCATACTCACAAAAAAACAAACATTTTGTGCACACATTTCTGTACATCCCTGTTAGTTTGAGCAGTTCTGTGAAGGGAGTCGTACACAACGTTATACGAGATCTTCAGTTTCTTGCCAATTTCTCACATGGAATAGCCTTCATTTCTCAGAACAAGAATAGACTGACGAGTTTCAGAAGAAAGGTCTTTGTTTCTGGCCATTTTGAGCCTTTAAAATCGAACACAGAAATACTAACGCTCCAGATACTCAGCTAGTCAAAAGAAGGTTTTCTTGCTGCTTTAAAAATCAGCCAACAGTTTTCAGCTGTGCTAACATAATTGCAAAAAGGTTTTCTAACTATCAATTAGCTTTTTAAATTATAAACTTGGATTGGCTAGCACAACGTGCCATTGGAACACAGGAGTGACTGTTGCTGATAATGGGCCTCTGTACGCCTACGTAGATATTCCATTAATAAATCTGCCGTTTCCAGCTAGAATAGTCAATTACAACATTAACAATGTCTACACTGTATTTCTGATCAATTTGATGTTATTTTAAAATGGACAAAAAACGCTTTTCTTTCAAAAACAAGGAAATTTCGATGTGACCCCAAACTTTTGAATGGTAGTGTGTGATATACACTGCTCAGAAAAATAAAGGGAACACTTAAACAACACAATGTAACTCCAAGTCAATCACACTTCTGTGAAATCAAACTGTTCACTTAGGAAGCAACACTGATTGACAATACATTTCACATGATGTTGTGCAAATGGAATAGACAAGTGGAAATTATAGGCAATTAGCAAGACACCCCCAATAAAGGAGTGGTTCTGCAGGTGGTGACCACAGACCACTTCTCAGTTCCTATGCTTCCTGGCTGATGTTTTGGTCACTTTTGAATGCTGGCGGTGCTTTCACTCTAGTGGTAGCATGAGACGGAGTCTACAATCCACACAAGTGGCTCAGGTAGTGCAGCTCATCCAGGATGATACATCAATGCGAGCTGTGGCAAGAAGGTTTGCTGTGTCTGTCAGCGTAGTGTCCAGAGCATGGAGGCGCTACCAGGAGACAGGCCAGTACATCAGGAGACATGGAGGAGGCCGTAGGAGGGCAACAACCCAGCAGCAGGACCGCTTCCTCCGCCTTTGTGCAAGGAGGAGCACTGCCAGAGCCCTGCAAAATGACCTCCAGCAGGCCACAAATGTACATGTGTCTGCTCAAAAGGTCAGAAACAGACTCCATGAGGGTGGTATGAAGGCCCGACGTCCACAGGTGGGGGTTGTGCTTACAGCCAAACACCGTGCAGGACGTTTGGCATTTGCCAGAGAACACAAAGATTGGCAAATTCACCACTGGCGCCCTGTGCTCTTCACAGATGAAAGCAGGTTCACACTGAGCACATGTGACAGACGTGACAGTCTGGAGACGCCATGGAGAACTGCTGCCTGCAAGATCCTCCAGCATGACCGGTTTGGCAGTGGGTCAGTCATGGTGGGGTGGCATTTCTTTGGGGGGCCGCACAGCCCTCCATGTGCTCGCCAGAGGTAGCCTGACTGCCATTAGGTACAGAGATGAGATCCTCAGATCCCTTGTGAGACCATATGCTGGTGCGGTTGGCCCTGGGTTCCTCCTAATGCAAGACAATGCTAGATGGAGTGTGTCAGCAGTTCCTGCAAGAGGAAGGCATTGATGCTATGGACTGGCCTGCCCGTTCCCCAGAACTGAATCCAATTGAGCACATCATGTCTCGCTCCATCCACCAACGCCACATTGCACCAAAGACTGTCCAGGAGTTGGCGGATGCTTTAGTCCAGGTCTGGAAGGAGATGCCTCAGGAGACCATCCGAAACCTCATCAGGAGCATGCCCAGGGGTTGTAGGGAGGTCATACAGGCACGTAGAGGCCACACACACTACTGAGCCTCATTTTGACTTGTTTTAAGGACATTACATCAAAGTTGGATCAGCCTGTAGTGTGGTTTTCCACTTTAATTTCGAGTGTGACTCAGACCTCCATGGGTTGATAAATTTGATTTCCATTGATAATTTGTATGATTTTATTGTCAGCACATTCAACTATGTAAAGAAAAAAGTATTTAATAAGAATATTTCATTCATTCAGATCTAGGATGTGTTATTTTAGTGTTCCCTTTATTTGTTTGCGCAATATATATATATAAATAAATAAAATAAAAACACATTCCTATTCAACTTGTTTGTTTACACAGTTGTTCTCGAGCACAATACTACATTCATCATGATTTGAGTCCTCTTGTTGATTCTAATTGAGTGGAAAAAGATGCGCATGATATTTCCAAGAGATTGATTGGGCTGCAAATTGCATTGTGTGCCCGCTTGTTTTAATTGGATTCTGTTCATTAATGCTGGGTGGGATGATGAGCAAAATTACTAGCGTGTTTTGTGCATATCGTTATCGCTAATTGATCCTGAGACAACAACACCTCACAACTGCAGGTAATTACACTAATTGTGAGACAACATCTGAGTCACTGTTTGTTCCATTATCGGCGGGCTAATGAGGAAATGCATAATTTACAGACAACGTGCTTAGATTATCTAATATCTTATATCGAAGGTGATCGTCAAAGAAGTTTGAAGTCAGCCAAACTCGTGGTAATGGTCTCATGAGGAAAATTAAACGGAGGACAAAGGGCCCATAATTCTTTACACAGGGCATCATTTTAGATTGTATTTGTTTACGTACAGTGCATTCGGAAAGAATTCAGACCCCTTCACTTTTCCACATTGTTACGTTACAGCCTTATTCTAAAATTGACCAAATAAAATTCTCAACCTACACACAATGCCCAAATAATGACAAGGCAAAAACTGGTTAAGGAATATTTGCCAATTTATAAAAACTGAAATACCTTATATACATAATTATTCAGACCGTTTACTATGAGACTCGAAATTGAACTCAGGGGCATCCTGTTTCCATTGATCATCCTTGGAGAGGTTTCTACAACTTGATTGGAGGAGTCCACCTGTGGTAAATTCAATTGATTGGACATAATTTGGAAAGGTACACACCTGTCTATATAATATCTCACAGTTGACAGTGAAGGTCAGCCTAAAAACCAAGCCATGAGGTCAAGGGAACTGTCCGTAGAGCTCCGAGACAGGATTAAGTCGAGGCACAGATCTGGGGAAGGGTACCAAAAAATGTCTGCAGCATTGAAGGTCCTCAAGAACACAGTGGACTACAGCATTCTTAAATGGGAGAAGTTTGGAACCACCAAGACTCTTCTAAGAGCTGGCCGCCTGGCCAAACTGAGCAATTGGGGGAAAAGAGCCTTGGTCAAGGAGGTGACCAAGATCCCGATGGTTACTCAGAGCTCCAGAGTTCCTCTGTGGAGATGGTTGTCCTTCTGAAAGGTTCTCCATCTCTGCAGCACCACCAATCAGGCCTTTATGGTAGAGTGGTCAGACGGAAGGCACTCCTCAGAGTAAAAAAGGCACATGACACCCCGCTTGGAGTTTGCCAAAAATAATAATAATATAATAATATGCCATTTAGCAGACGCTTTTATCCAAAGCGACTTACAGTCATGTGTGCATACATTCTACGTATGGGTGGTCCCGGGGATCGAACCCACTACCCTGGCGTTACAAGCGCCATGCTCTACCAACTGAGCTACAGAAGGACCACGCACCTAAAGACTCTCAGACCATGAGAAACAAGATTCTCTGGTCCGATGAAACCAAGATTGAACCCTTTGGCCTGAATGCCAAGCGTCACATCTGGAGGTAACCTGGCCCTTTCCCTATGGTGAAGCATGGTGGTGGCAGCATCATGCTGTGGGGATGTTTTTCAGCGGCAGGAACTGAAAGACTAGTCAGGATCGAGGGAAAGATGAACGGAGCAAAGTACTGAAAGATCCTTGATGAAAACCTGTTCCAGAGCACCTCAGACTGTGATGAAGGGTCTCCTTCCAACAGGAGAACAACCCTAAGCACATGGCCAAGACAACGTAGGAGTGGCTTCGGGACAAGTCTCTGAATGTCCTTGAGTGGCCCAGCCAGAGCCCGGACTTTAACCCGATCATTTATCTCTGGAGAGGCCTGAAAATAGCTGTGCAGCGACGCTCCCCATCCAACCTGACAAAGCTTGAGAGGATCTGCAGAGAAGAATGAGAGAAACTCCCCACACAGGTGTGCCAAGCTTGTAGCGTCATACCCAAGAAGACCCGAGGCTGTATTCACTGCCAAAGGTGCTTCAACAAAGTACTGAGTAAAGGGTCCGAATACTTAGTTTATTTTTTTATAAATTAGCAAACATTTCTAAAAAACATTTTTTTGCTTTGTCATTATGGGGTATATTGTAGATTGATGAGGGGGAAAAAAACTATTTTAAATCCATTTTAGAATACGGTTGTAAAGTACCAAAATGTGGGAGAAGTCAAGGGTCCTTCCTTCTGTAGCTCAGTTGGTAGAGCATGGCGCTTGTAACGCCAGGGTAGTGGGTTCGATTCCCGGGACCACCCATACGTAGAATGTATGCACACATGACTGTAAGTCGCTTTGGATAAAAGCGTCTGCTAAATGGCATATATTATTATATATATATATTGGGATTATCACTGCATGTAGCTAGATCCTATTACCGTTAATAGAAATTAGCCTCATCCACATCTTTATGGAATGCCGCTACAGTGTGCTCTGGTTCAGCACATCGCCCCAGCCATCTCCGTTTCCTTGTGGCATAAGTGCATCATGGATGAAGTGCTCAATTTCGCCAGTCACGGCGAGTCGAGAGGGCGTCAGTACCTCACAAATAAACAAACATTGTCATGTAAATCAGTCGTGCGCCGAGAGGTTGAGTGCGTGGCAATTAGCCGTCTCGCCATTATGCGGCAGGTGGGTTGTTAGCGGGTGGGCGGGTGTGACCTTGCCGAGGGGCTCGTTGGAGGAGGGTATGATTGACATGACGGGAACCGCGACAGCAGATACTCGGGCTTTGGCTGGCGCACCTGTGATGTCATGCTGCTTGAAGGAGTCACTGTAGATCTGGTGCTGCTTGGGGCAGTGCTTCTTCAGCCACTTGCACACGTCCTGCTGGGTCCACAGGACCACTGGCTTGGACAGCTTTACATTCCCCGGCTGCATGGAGGGGAAAGACAACAGATGACTTATTAAGTCCAATATTGATGGCACATACAGTACGCATTAATACACTATACCAGTAACACACAAGACTACCTATACAGTGCATACACAAACAATACCAACCAATGCAGATAAAAGTAAGGGCCATTTGTTTCATCCTCATGGATGATCTGCATGTCAGTAATAGACAGCAGTACACAAGAGTAGCTAGCCTATGAACTATGTATGCCTAGGGTTAGAAATTACACAGTCCATGCCAATACCAATGATATAGCAATGTCTACGGATATGGTCATGAGCAGTTACGTATGTTACACAAGCAGCACGGTATAGTACTACTTTAAAATCAGACCAAAGAGGACATACTGTAGATAATTTGATCCGACAACAACATGCAGCCAGGTGGATAGTTATGTTGCCTAATCCCACAGGCATTCAGTCTGCTTCCCGCTGAACAACCCGCCACTGTAGCTAAAGTGCTGGCGTCGCTTCCTTTTGATTGAGGGGCTACTAAAATTACAGAGCCACCCCCTTCCTCCCATCTCCCTCCCACTCCAGTCAACGGCGGCTCGCTGTGCAGCACAGCGATAAAACATGCCTCCATCTAGGCTAGCATAACACAGTACCCACAGCATTGCCCTGTCTATCTGTACCTGACTGACTAGAGACCGGGAATCAAGACAGATATAGAGAGAGCACCACCGGGGAAGACCGTCATTCTCCACGTGCCAAGTATAGTTAAGAGTACAGACAGACGACCGACATGACTGCTTTGGCAGGCCACAGAGACGCTGAATCTGCAGGTAAGGAAGCGATAGGAGACCTCCGCTGAGGGGCAACAAAATCCCACGTTAACCATTAAATACAGCTCAGCACTAATTAACTCTGACTGGCAGCCTGAGGCGTATGATAGAGTACAGTGCAGGAAGGGGAAGGAGCTAGTGTCGTTCTGGATGGCTTAGCCAGAAACACTACCATGATGAGCCAGTAGGGAGGAATGGAGAGAGAGCGAGAAGGGGCATATGTACACACACACACACACACACACACACACACACACACACACACACACACACACACACACACACACACACACACACACACACACACACACGGTGTGCGTGTGACAGAGAGAGTTAAAGAGAAGGGACAAGGCTGGAAAGAGGATTGATAGATGACAGGAGAGAGGGATTAGGTCAGAGGCTTTGCTCACTACTGCTCAGGGGCGAGTGTGTGTAATGTGAACTGCCCATGGTGAGCTTGGTGGGAACTGCAACAGTTCCTGAGTCAATATGACATCGTACTGTAATGTAGCACAGAGCAGTGTTTCTGGGACTATAACTTTGTGTGAGGCTATGCCCGCCAGCCATGGAACGTAAGAGAGAAAGAAAGCAAGCGAGAGAGAGAGGAAAGGAAAAATCCACATAAATGCGCTTGAGACAGAGCCAATTAGAGACTTGAGTGACAGCGCTGGTGTGCGACGCGAGAAAAAGCTAGCTTCATTTCTAAGTGAGAATATGCCTGTGAGCACACGCTCGCAAACACAACACAGTCAATCTGTCCTTGGCATATTTAAAAACACACTATGCATTTCAGGTGTTTCTCATGTTACCTTAGCAACAGAGCAAGGACAGCTTCAAAAACAAAACAAATAAGAGAATTTCAATCCACAAAGCCAAAATTGAAACATACAGTACACCCAGACTACTACCAGTTGTAATGAGTAGGATACTAAAAGCCTTACAGGTGGTTAATAAATGACTTACATTCATTTAAAGTAATACCATTATTACAATAATGTAAAGGCATTTCAGGGGTTCTCGTAGTGTTGGCATAGCTCCACTACCATGTGTAGCCTAGTAATAAGTACACTAAACTGCCCTACTAAGTAAAAGAGCAGCAACTGTGCATTTGGTCAAAAAAAAAATATACATCAACTACATGCTTTATCATGTAGCCATATAGCCTGACTCCATTGTGTTGCATAGAAACGTGTGCGAGTGTGTGTGGGGGGGGGGGTCATGTTTGCACTAACTGCCATCACAAACTCCAGTTACTGCCAATTACCTTGGTTTCACTGAGCTTTGGGCTGCAATGTCTACAGTTTACCTTGGTATTATGCATTGTTCTTTGCTGATACAAGAATCAAACTATATGACACTGACAGCCACATACAAATAAAGACATTAACAAGTTTGTGTAAAAAATATATATTTGTTTAAATCAGCATGGAAACCAGTGGTTGTATCAAGCAAGAAGGCAGTACCTGCCATCTCGAGTCAGAGGTCAGGGTCAATATTAATAAAATAAAAAATAACCTCATAGTATGACAACAGATCTCCAATGATTGTACTTACAATTCGTTGTGGCTGGACAATAAAAATAGTCCTTTTACTCTTTTCCTTGGTAGGGCAGTATACAGCTAAGGCATTCTCAAACATACAGTGCCACCTAGCGAATAAATGACCACACTGCATCATTCCATTGATACAGTACACAATTATTTCCTCAGTGATGAGGAAATAACGATTAGAGTCACGCTGACCGAATAAGTGTGTATTTGAGACATTGAGCCCGTCTCGTTCCCTCCCCATCCCCTCCGTAGCTCAATGACCTAGTTCGGCATTGCGGCATGCATGGCCTGGGCCCATAGTTTCTCTTTCCCCGAAAGCTCAAAGGCGCAGAAAAGTCGCTAATTATTCAATTTCACTGTGGGATAAATCAAGCTAGGCTGTCTCTATATGTGGATGGTAGGCCGTGCGGCAAGGGAGAAATAACAAGCTAGGTAAATTAATAACCATTTTAAAAGACTCTTTCGGGTTGAAATTGGAACAAATGACATTTTATTTTCGTGTCAAATCGAGAATTGGCAAACCAACCCTTATGGGATTTATTGAAGCAAACATTATAATAATTCACTATGGTAATTAAACAACAATTCTCCCGGCGTTCTCAGCATTGCGCCTCTGATTTTTAAAATGAAAAAAAATCTATAGTAAATAAGTTTATCCAAACAATAATTACACCCCTAGAGCAGTAAAATAACGTACACCAGATACATACAAATAAACAAGTCACTTGAATCCAGTCTGACACAAAGAGAGGATTCATATGGTAGACAATTCATATGGTAGACAGGCGATCTAAATATTCCGCAAACGGAAATACACAATGGACAAAAAAAAAACATTTCCATTTCTCCTCACCCTGGCATTATGTAGCTGAGTGATATGTCTGTTGGGCTTTCTGGAATAAGAGCAAGAGGATAACGTTAGTTCCATTCTCTATTTCTTTGAAGTCGCAATAACAACAGTCTTTCATCTTCCATTTAACCACAATACCAACCTGTTTCAATACGCAGAGACAATATCCCTGATCTGACCTGTTTCAATACGCAGAGACAATATCCCTCTGATCTGACCTGTTTCAATACGCAGAGGCAATATCTGACTGATCTGATCTGACCTGTTTCAATACGCAGAGACAATATCTCTGATCTGACCTGTTTCAATACGCAGAGACTGATCTTACCTGTTTCATCTCTGATTTGACCTGTTTCAATACGCAGAGACAATATCTCTGATCTGACCTCTGACCTGATCTGTTTCAATACGCAGAGACAATATCTCTGATCTGAGTCAAATATCTCTGATCTTACCTGTTTCAATACGCAGAGACAATATCCCTGATCTGACCTGTTTCAATATGCAGAGACAATATCTCTGATCTGACCTGTTTCAATACGCAGAGTCAATATCTCTGATCTGACCTGTTTCAATACGCAGAGACAATATCCCTGATCTGACCTGTTTCAATATGCAGAGGCAATATCTCTGATCTGACCTGTTTCAATACGCAGAGGCAATATTCCTAATCTTACCTGTGCACATAGCAATCTCTTTTTAGGTAGGTTATACATAATATATATCCCTCACACACGTATTGGATTTACAAGCAGTGCGGAAACAGACTATTGGGACACGTCAAAAAAAGAACATACACAACACTGGCTTTTAATTCCCTGACCTTGGGAGTCAATATGGGTGCATTACAAAGGGCAATAGGAGTTGGTGAATAATATATTGCTTTGGGCATGATTTTATATTATAATATATACACTGAATAAAAATATGAACGCAAAGTGTTGGTTTCATGTTTTGTGAGCTGAAATAAACGATCGCAAACCTTTTCCATAGGCACAAAAAACTTATTTCTCTCACATTTTGTGCACAAATTTGTTTACATCTGTTAGTGAGCATTTGTCCTTTGCCCAGATAATCCAACCACATGACAGCTGCGGCATATCAAGAAGCTGGTTAAACAGCATGATGATGGGGCCTCCCGAGTGGAGCATCGGTCTAAGGCACTGCAGTGCTTGAGGTGTCACTACAGATCCCACGAGGCGACGCACAATTGGCCCAGCATTGTCCGGGTTAGGGGAAGGTTTGGCCGGCCGGGATTCCCTTGTCGCACATCTCTCTAGCGACTCCTGTGGCGGGCCGGGTGTATGCACGCTGACACGGTCAACAGTTGTACGGTGTTTCCTGCAACACATTGGATGCGGCTGGCTTCCGGGTTAAGCGAGCAGTGTGTCAAGAAGCAGTGCAGCTTGGCAGGGTCGTGTTTCGCAAGATACATGGCTCTTGAGTCCCTACGGGAGTAGCAGCGATGGGACAAGACTAACTAGAAAAAAGGGTCAAACGTTTTTTATTTTTTTAAGAATACAGCATGATCATTACCTTGTGCTGGGGACAATAAAAGGCCACTCTAAAATATGCAGTTTTGTCACGCAACACAATGCAACAGATGTCTCGTGTGCAATTGGCACGCTGACTGCAGGAATGTCCACCAGAGCTGTTGCCAGATAATTTAATGTTAATTTCTCTACCACGAACCGCCTTCGTCATTTAAGAGAATTTGTCAGTACGTCCACCTGGCCTCACAACCGCAGACCATGTGTAACCATGCCAGCTCTCCACATCCACCTGCGTGATCATCGGAGGAGTATTTCTGGCTGTCATAAAGACCTTTCGTGGGGAAAAACTGATTCTGATTTGCTGTTCATATAAGGAAATTGGTCGTTTGAAATAAATTCATTATGCCCTAATCTATAGATTTCGCGACTCTGCATGGGCGCTGCCAAGGGTGGGCCTGGGAGGTCATAGGCTCACCCACTGGGGAGCCCAGTCATGGCAGCACCCATGCAGAGTTGTCAAATCCATAGATTATGGCCTAAT
This sequence comes from Oncorhynchus gorbuscha, assembly GCF_021184085.1. Lineage (NCBI taxonomy): Eukaryota > Metazoa > Chordata > Actinopteri > Salmoniformes > Salmonidae > Oncorhynchus > Oncorhynchus gorbuscha. The sequence goes on along the minus strand of NC_060181.1, from coordinate 41,967,157 downwards.
GAATTAATTTCAATTGACCGATTTCCTTATAAGAACTGTAACTCAGTAAAATCATAAAAATGGTTTCATGTTGCGTTTATATTTTGTTCAGTATGTAACACATGCCATTTAGTAGACACTTTTATCCAAAGCAGCTTACAGTCATGTGCGCATACATTTTACAGATGGGTGATCCCGGGAATCGAACCCACTATGCTGGCATTGCAAGCACCACACGCTACCAGGTCATGCTTTCAGTCGATGCGGTTGCTTAGCCACAGAGTTTCCCTATTGGCTGAACTGCACCTTACTGTGCTGGCTCCGACATTTTATTTTCAAACATGTTCCAGCAACTAGACGTATGTGTAGCCTGGCCAGAGCAGTACAGCTTGGCTCAGTAGTGTTAAAAGGGGATCGAAGTCATGAACTCAACATGCATGGTTGAAAATAGTTTGGCATTAAGACATCCTAACATTATTCCTATAGATTTCTAATGAGGAGTCCATGCAGTCATGACATTATTTTTTAAATGAACCTACATGGTGGTTTATCACTCTTATTTGTATACTGTAGGAACATAGAAGTCCTGCGCCACGCAGTGAGACAAAGAGCATCCTAGTTTTTCCAATCAAAGGCGTAGCTACGTGGAGCTTCTCGAAGGACATAGTCTGGGTGAAAGCAGTTCCAGTTAGCCAGATAATTATCTGTCATTTTCTTTCTCATCTCCCTTCAGAGACAGAGGCGGAAAGAGGAGGAAATGTCCGGTCCGTTGCCTCGACAGGATGCTATTTTTGCAGAGGAAATAAAAACAAATCTCCACTGACGACAACCTTTAATCTAAGTAAATAGTTCTCAGGAAACATTGAATAAGGGCTGTCGAAAGACCGCAATTGTTAGGTGCCAGAAAGTGTGCAGTAAGGAAGTATCATTGAAATCAAGATGGGCAATTAAAATTGGTTAGAATTACATTCTTGAAACTCTGTAAACATGTGCAACCATATAGCAAAAGGGCGGGAACTGTTACTAATATCCCAAAATTAAACTACAAATCTATTACAGACCAATGATCGTGGTACGAGTGGTCACCCCAGCCTGGTACCTATCCTGTCATTCGTTAGAGCAGACTTTCACACCAGCTGTACCATATATTTTATGTGCTCCAACACTGTGTACACCTGAAACTAGTCAACTAATCAGCCATTTGAATCAGTTGTGCTAGGGTTATGATACATAAAATATATGGAATGACTGGGTCGAGAAAGGCTACATTGAAGTCCCCCTGTTCTTACCCGGGAGAGTTCTGACTCGGAGACGGAGCGCTGGGGCAGTGAGTGGCGCTGGTGCCCGGGCCTCACGGCCTGATAGGTGGGGCTGTCGTCGTCCAGCACGGCACCTTGGTCCAGGGGCTGATCCTCCAGGTGTGAGGTCACGTCGTCCGGGCACATCATCTGGTGGTCGATCCCATTCTGGCTCAGGTTGCAGTGGACAGCTGCAGGGATAAATAGAGAGGGGACGGACAAAGTTCAACTACATGACATTTGTACAGTATAGATGTGTGTACCAACCATCTTGCTGGTTGGTAATAGTTCAGAAATGCAACAAATAAAAAAATAAAAACAACGGAAAAGTAAGTACTTGAATACCAGTAGCAAAGGTACCAGCGTCACCACATTTGAGTTCTTGATGCATTTTATACTATAAGAACAACACTAGAGGGCGGTACATAACAATTTGGAAAAAGTGGCCAACACTATCTTACTTGGAGAAGATTCAACAATTAGCCCTAACATTTTGGTGTAAAGCTTTTATAACACTGACAATCATGACATAATTACACATATTGATAAAAGTGGATCGCAGGCAGTATTTGAAGTCAGAAAACAGAAAGTACTGACAGGAGTTACCATAGTAGACTTAAGTAGTTTTACCATCCATCAGGCTTTTGAAAATGATCCAAAACAAATCAAACGCAACCTTATGTTTGAGGTCAAAGATTACAACGGTTTTCCTGACTGTGATCTCTTTCAATAAAAATTTAAAAAATAACTATTTTTGCGGCAAAACTCTGACCCAGTCTAACCCCACACTATTTTGAGGGTACAAACACTACACAAGCTGCATAATAACTTCTAATGATTTCCATTAATTTCCTGCGACAGGCAAATATGCGTTGCGGCGAGATTAAAAAGACACGTCCAAAAATCTGACCCTGATGGAAGTCATGTTGGCACGATGCCAGGTGGCAGATAGTGGCCCAGAACATGTTTAGGCAGCTGTTACTGAGAGATTACAGGAAACCCAATAAGGAAAAAAACTCAAATTAGTTGGGTTTTTTTATTCGTTTTTCCTCCAAGTAGAGTAAAAGGCTGCGAGACGCCCTTCTGACCCTGATGCTCTACCACCTCAGTCTACTTCTTGATGACACCACAACGTACAGCAGAGATTATTACCACAAAGGGTTATTGACCCTGATGCTCTACCACCTCAGTCTACTTCTTGATGACACCACAACGTACAGCAGAGATTATTACCACAAAGGGTTATTGATCCTGATGCTCTACCACCTCAGTCTACTTCTTGATGACACCACAACGTACAGCAGAGATTATTACCACAAAGGGTTATTGATCTTGATGCTCTACCACCTCAGTCTACTTCTTGATGACACCACAACGTACAGCAAAGATTATTACCACAAAGGGTTATTGATCTTGATGCTCTACCACCTCAGTCTACTTCTTGATGACACCACAACGTACAGCAGAGATTACCACAAAGGGTTACTGGACAACGTCCTGCTTGATTTGATGGACAATTATAGGCTACAAGACTAACTAATAAATCATTCAAATATGAGAGAAGTGTGTGTTTCAAATTTGAGCTGATTGAAATAAAATGCAAATTAGACAGCCAGACATGAACCAGAGGCAGTTAAATCCATGCAATGGTAAACTATTTTAAAAAACACAGAATCGCAGCAATACATGTGACCTGAACTCCATTGAACACTTACAATGCCACTTCATTATCAATAGCAGTTGACAAGACTAGGTGATTACCAGACACATCTGGTGTACTTTCAGTTTCAAGCTGAAACTAGGCAGAAACCATGATGCATTCCCCTTTAAATAGAAAAGGGCAATACACATGTACACGAGGGCCATGTTTTAACCAAAGGCAATTTAGGATGCATGGCACGGAGCTAGCTATCCTCCTGCGCGCTTGTCGCCTCGCTCGTTCTTTTGTGCTCCCCCTCTAATAAATCGTAACGCATTGTAGGACTGGTGTTCAACCATTCTGGAGCAGCAGTGAATTATGTTAGATCTGTAAAATGACAGCAATATGGAAATATATTGAACGAGAGAGAAATGGATAGAGGGGAGGGGATGAAAGGAGCGGGAAAGATGGAGTTGCCTGGCTCTCTGTCCTGTTGAGGAAGAGGGCTCAGTGGGGTAGGTGGGGTTTGAGGAAAAAAGGATGATTTCTTTTCTGCAATAGTCCAGAACGTTCACCCCCACTCCTTTCCTCTCTGACATGCGCAAATGGTGTTGGAAGAGAGCCGCAGCCGTCTGCTCCCTCCTCCCCCCTCCTTTTCTCGCTCAATGAGGCCCCTTTTCTCTCTCAATGAGGCCGAGTCAATGACGGGGAAAGGGAGCAAAGAAACACATAGAACCACCATCTTGGCAGTTGGAATTACTGTATCAGTGGTCTTTGGAAGGACAAAGGTTGGTCATGAATCCGAAGGTCGTACGAGTGTTACAACATAGCAGCCCTGTGTAATTATGTTTTAGCACCTCTATAAGGACTCATATCACGCTGTTGTAATGGTATAGTTTCCACAACATAATCTTGGAGGGGTTTCTTTACTTATTTTAGCTCCGTGTACAGTACAAAGTAATAGAAGAGAGCCAAGGATGGGGTGAGCATAGACCCTGATTTTAAGTCATACAACTTCCATCGCAAATGTCCCTTAAAGATATACAATGATGAGCATTAGACTTTCCCTCTGATGCTTTTTTAAAAGTCAGGCTCCATCAAGCCCCCAGATCATCCATGAAGCCCCCAGATCATCCATGAAGCACCCAGATCATCCATGAGATCATCCATGAAGCACCCAGATCATCCATGAAGCACCCCGATCATCCATGAAGCACCCAGGTCCTGAGATCCTCAAAAGGTTCTACAGCTGCAACGTCGAGAGCATGGTTGCATCACTGCCTGGTACGGCAATTGCTCGGCCTCTGACCGCAAGGCACTACAGAGGGTAGTGTGTACGGTCCAGCACGTCGCTGGGGCTAAGCTGCCTGCCATCCAGGACCTCACACCAGGCGGTGTCAGAGGAAGGCCCTAAAAATTGTCTAAGACCCCAGCCACCCCAGTCATAGAATTTTCTCTCTACTACCACATGTCAAGCGGTACCGGAGTGCCAAGTCTAGGACAAAAAGACTTCAACAGTTGTTACTGTTGAGCAGAGTATGTGCATACACTATGAACCAGAAACCAGGCCTGGAGAAAGACTAGCTGACTGTAGCCCTGTACACTACATTAGGGGCCTCAGCCGCCAACTCCCAGGACATTTCCCAAAGGTGAAGTTAATTAGTGATCTGCTAGGGGGCGTACAGGGGGGTGAGCTCTCGCCCTTTCTCCCTACAGGGGAGACCCGTGGGAGAGGGGGGGGCTCCATAGACTCACTTTTATATGCTGATCTTTTAAAAACAGTAGCTTTGATCGCTAACCACAAATAATCCTGTTCATAAACTGCAGAAAAATCATCGTTACTTCTCTGTAGAAAGCAAACAACTCTGAAACAGCTCTGAAAGCAAACAACTATTTTTTGGATTTTATGGACCGACGGAATGTGGGTATTGGTTGTTGTATATTTGCATGCAGTCTTTTAGCATCCTCCATCTGTGGTTCACTCTGTCATCTATTTATGCATGCACACTCAGGAAAAAAAATAAAAGTATCCTAATCTCTCCAGAAAGTATAAAGCATAAGTGAGTCTCCACAACTCTCTACTCTAAAGACTTTCAAGACCACATTTTCCATCAGCAGGGGGAAGGCAGTCAGATCCTTGTTACACGCTTGCCTAAAGTAGTAATTGGAACATCTGAGCGGAAAAGGAGCTCATTGTCCCATATGGGGATCTTCACCTTGAGTGGGACTGTCTCTATCAATACTTTGTCATGGCTAGCTCAGCTTTGAGATGCATATGTCATCTCAGCCAACGGGGCATTGACATGCATGGGTCAACTTCGTCACAACAGAGATGAGTAGGTCGTCTCGGTTACTATACTGAACAAAAATATTAAAATGCAACAATTTCAAAAAGACTGAGTTAAGGAAATCAGTTCATTGAAATAATTCAAATCCATAAATCTATGGATTTCACGTGACTGTACAGTCGTGGCCAAAAGTTTGAGAATGACATTCATTTTCACAAAGTTGGCTGCTTCAGTGTCTTTAGATATTTTTGTCAGATGTTACTATGGAATACTGAAGTATAATTACAAGTGTTTCCTAAGTGTCAAAGTATTTTATTGACAATTACATGAAGTTGATGCAAAGAGTCAATATTTAAAGTGTTGACCCTTCTTTTTCAAGACCTCCGCTATCCGCCCTGGCATGCCGTCAATTCACTTCTGGGCCACATCCTGACTGATGACAGCCCATTCTTGCATAATCAATGCTTGGAGTGTCAGATTTTCTAGGGTTTTATTTGTCCACCTGCCTCTTGAGGATTGACCACAAGTTCTCAATGGGATTAAGGTCTGGGGAGTTTCCTGGCCATGGACCCAAAATATTGATGTTTTGTTACCTGAGCCACTTAGTTATCACTTTTGCCTAATGGCAAGGTGCTCCATCATGCTGGAAAAGGCATTGTTCATCACCAAACTGACTGACAGCACGCGTTTCTTTGCAGGTAACCACGATTGACAGAGGAAGAACAATGATTGCAAGCAATGATTCCCTCCTTTGACGTTTCCAGTCTGTTATTCAAACTCAATCAGCATGACAGAGTGATCTGCAGCCTTGTCCTCGTCAACACTCACACCTGTGATAACGAGAGAATCACTGACATGTCAGCTGGTCCTTTTGTGGCAGGGCTGAAATTCAGTGGAAATGTTTGAGATTTAGTTAATTTGCATGGCAAATAGGGACTTTGCAATTAATTGCAATTCATCTGATCGCTCATAACATTCTGGAGTATATGCAAATTGCCATCATACAAACTGAGGCAGCAGACTTTGTGAAAATGAATGTGTCATTCTCAACTTTTGGCCATGACTGTAGAGGTGCAGCCATGTTTGGGCATAGGCCCACAAACTTGGCAGCCAGGCCCAGCCAATCAGAATGAGTTTTTCCTCACAAAAAGGGCTTTATTACATACCCCACCATGAGACGTCCATGTCTTTATCACAGGACAAGTTAAACGGTCAAGTTTGATATAATAAAAAATATATTACAAAACAGGGTAGTCAAAACTATTTAATACATTTCTTAAAATGGTCAGTAAATATTTTACATTTTGGATTTTAACGTCCATTATATAAAAACACGTACTCAGATTTTTGTAGTATGATGAAATTTATACCAGCCTTTACATAATCTGATGTTTCTGTGTTGTGCCCGCCATCGGTTGAGATACAACATGCTCTTGGATACAGTTTGGGTGTCATTTTAAAATCATAGAAATCGAATTCATAGAATGGACCAAACCCTTCTGACCACTGAAATTTAACTGGTACAGCATTGAAATTGAATTACATATATTTCTATGATTTCAATAGGTTTCCTATGGAAGATTTACAGTAGAATTTAAAAACAGATATTCCCATTCAATTCAACATTCTCTGATGTGTGGATCGCCATCTTTGTGGTACAATTTGAAAGTTGAAATTAACATTTGATTCCCATTTTAGTGCATTTAGCAGCCAAAATATGACACCCACCCTGTATGCTAGAGCATGTTGTCTCAAACGTTAAAGTAACACATGAAGGTCAGTCAATGCGGAAAATTAAGAACTTGAAATTGTCTTCCAAGTGCAGTCGCAAAAACCCATCAAGCGCCATGATGAAACTGGCTCATGAGGACTGCCACAGGAATGTAAGACCCTGAGTTACCTCTGCTGCAGAGGATAAGTTCATTAGAGTTACAGTACCAGCCTCAGAAATCGCATGATTCATTTAGAATTCAAGGCACACTTAACACGCATGGCTACCACAGCATTCTGCAGCGATTCGCCATCCTTTCTGGTTTGCGCTTAGTGGGACTATCATTTGTTTTTCAACAGGACAATGACCCAACACACCTCCAGGCTGTGTAAGGGCTATTTTACCAAAGAGTTTGATGGAGTGCTGCATCAGATGACCTGGCCTCCACAATCACCCGACCTCAACCCAATTGAGATGGTTTGGGATGAGTTGGACCGCAGAGTGAAGTTAAAGCAGCTAACAAGTACTCAGCATATTTGGGAACTCCTTCAAGACTGTTGCAAAAGCATTCCAGGTGAAGCTGGTTGAGAGAATGCCAAGAGTGTGCAAAGCTGTCATCAAGGCAAAGGGGTGGTGAATTGAAGAATCTCAAACAAACAAATCAAATATATTTTCTAACACTTTGGGTTACGACATGATTCATGTGTGTTATTTCGTAGTTTGTTTTCACTATTATTCTACAATATAGAAAATGTGTAAAAACAAAGAATGTAGAAATTATGAAACATAGAAATTATAAAATAGTTTGATAACCCTGTTTGTAACCTCTTAAATTATATCAATCTCAACCGTTTACCTTTTCCAGTGATGAAGACATGGATGTCTCATGGTATGGTGGGGTATGCAAAATTAGGTCATCTTTGAGCATCTTGAATGTTTCAGCATTCAGGTCCAAAAAGTCACTTTCGGAGCACTTCTACAATAGGCAAATATGTATGGAAGATTTAGTTCAAATCAAAAGATGTGCTGTCAAAAAGTAATTTAATTCAAATGGATTTACTCACATAGATAGATGCCAGCTACTCTACTACTCTACTTCGGTCGCGCCAGGTTGCTCTGGCCTAGTTCTTTGCCACAGGCTGTTTGTACAGGGCCTCTAGATTTATAGGTCAACTGTGCTGCTTGCATTGAGATGCATTTAGTCATCGCAGCTAACAGGGCCTTGGCATGCATGGCGTAGCTTTGTCACTACAGGATTGAGGTGTCAACTCAGCTGCTGCAAAGTTCAGGCATGAGTCAATATTGTTACCGTATAGGTAATTAGCGCATTAAGATTCATAGGTCAATTCTGTCCACATAGGTCATATACAACCTTGCAATACATGAGTTGGCTCCAACAACTCTTTGGCCTGAATGCCAAGCGTCGCATCTGGAGGAAACCAGGCACCGCTCATCACTTGCCCAATACCATCCCTACGGTGAAGGATGGTGGGGGCAGTATCATGCTGTGGGGATGTTTTTCAGCGGCAGGGACTAGGCGACTAGTCAAGATCAAGGTAAAGATGAACGGAGCAAAGTAAAATAACCTTTATAAAAACCTGCTCCAGCACTCAGGACCTCAGACTGGGGCGAAGGTTCACTTTCCAACAGGACAACGACCCTAACCACACAGCCAATACAATACAGGAGTTGCTTCGGGACAAGTCTCCAAATTTTTCTTGAGTGGACCAGCCAGAGCCCGGACTTGAACCCGATCGAACAGCTCTGTAAAGACCTGAAAATAGCTGTGCAGCGAAGCTCCTCATCCAATCTGACAAGAGGATCTGCAGAGAAGAATGAGAGAAACTCCCCAATTACAGGTGTGCCAAGCTTGTAGCGTCATACCCTAGAAGACAAGGCCTTAGTAGCTGCCAAAGGTGCTTCAACAAAGTACTGAGAAAGGGGTCTGAATACTTATATATATGCAAAACAAAATCTAAAAACCTGTTTTTGCTTTGTCATTATGGGATACTTAATCAATTTTTCAATAAGGCTGTAACCTAACAAAATGTGGAAAAAGCCAAGGGGTCTGAATAGTTTCTCAATGCACTGTATTAGAGTACTCACAAACAACCGTTGATGCTGTTAACCATGTGCCTGACAGTACTGACAAGGTCTAGGATCTGATCTACACAAAAATAGATGATATGCTCTAGTCGGAGCATAACGACAGTGTTTAATATTTCAGCAGAACACAACACTCCCAGAACGGCACAACATTCCCAATTTAGCAACGGCGACAAAACAAAAAAAAGCGCCAAAAACAATTGTGACAGTAAAGTAAGCTTTGGGGCTTCAGCAGGTATGATAAACCTAAATTAGGAGGTTGACCGATTAGGATTATTACATTAAAAATTGCAGATTATATATATATATATATATATATAATAATGACAATTACAACAATACTGAATTAACACGTATTTTAACTTAATATAATACATAAATCAAATCAATTTAGTCTAAAATAAATAATGAAACTTGTTCAACTTGGAATAAATAATGGAGAAACACTGTGTTGGAGAAGAAAGTATAAGTGCAATATGTGCCATGTAAAAAAGCTGAAGTTCAAGGAACTTAAAAAGTTTAAGTTTCTTGCTCAGAACATGAGAACATATGAACGCTGGTGGTTCCTTTTAACATGAGTCTTCAATATTCCCAGTTCAGAAGTTTTAGGTTGTAGTTATGACTATTTCTCTCTATACCATTTGTATTTAATTTACCTTTACCAAACTGCTGCATATACCCAGACTCTGCTTGCACTGGAACGCAAGAGAAGTGACCATTTCCCCTAGTTAATATTGCCTGATAACATGAATTTCTTTTAACTAAATATGCAGGTTTAAAAAATATATACACTTGTGTACTGATTTTAAGAAAGGCATTGAAGTTTGTGCTTATGTACATTGGTGCAATGATAGTGCTTTTTTCGTGAATGTGCTTTTGTTAAATCATCACCCGTTTGGCGAAGTAGGCCGTGATTTGATAATAAATTAACAGGCACCGCATTGATTATATTCAACGCAGGACAAGCTAGTTAGACTTGTAATATCATCAACCAGGTGTAGTTAACTAGTGATTAAGATTGATTGATTGTTTTTTTATAAGATAAATTTAACGCTAGCTAGCAACTTACCTTGGCTCCTTGCAGCCACAAGGTCCTATTGAATCTGCACTCGCATAACAGGTTGTCAGCCAGCCACGCAGTCTGCTTGTGGATTGCAATGAAAATCGGTCTACCTCTAACCAGTACCCCCTGTATATAGCCTAATTGTTTGTTTTTTTTAACTTGTGTTTATTTGGTAAATATTTCCTTAACTCTTCTTGAACAGCATGGTTGGTTAAGGACTTGTAAGTAAGCATTTTACAGTAAGGTCTACACTTGCTGTCTTCGGGGCATGTGACAGTTTGATTCCATTTTTTTTTATTTGATTACAACATCACTAATCGCTTCAGCCATATTGTAGTCAATAAAAGCAGTTAGGATGGATAAGATATGCCAGATTCATTATGGTTTCACAAAGACGGTCTTCATATTCACAGAGCAGCCTATATTTAGTCAGTCACTGATTAGAGAACCTCCTATTCCTCCCACTAAGCTTGTGCAACTCCTAATTACCGATTCGATTTTAATTGGAAGGCATCCTTTTTTTCCACTGACGCACACTATGTACCGAGGCAGATTCCCACACAGCGATACAAGGATGATGTAACGCAGTCTAATTTTAGACCTGATAAATATGCTATTGATGCAAGGCACCGAGAGCACGTAACTGCTATGGTGTCCCATATGTACTATAACATCAGCAAAACATTTTTTAGCTGTCTTGTCACAATAATCAATTCACTCAGTCAAGGGCATGAATGACCTCTAAGAGGGTGTGGTTTTTCCGAACTCTGGTGCATTTACCCCCTTAGTTCGTTTGGACTGGTGTGAACACTGTCCACACTCGGGAGCTCACTAAAACAATGCAACACCGTTCGCTCGATAAGGGTGGGCTCCGTTCAATTCGTACCGGGAGAGGATCGCTGCAGATGGAAACGCAGTCCCGACCAAACAGTCATGCATTATTATCGGTTGTTTGACTGCGAGCATTTGATATAATACAAAACGGTATTGTAACTTGATCTCTGAAACGTTGTGAGTAGCAGCGCATCCGATGCAGATTAGCGGAGACAGGAGCTATACTGGGGATATAGGTTATTCACGTCGCAGTTAGTGGCTATTGCGCTCTTTTCTCACACGTTGTTGGAAGAACAAAGTGAAAGTAATATTTGGACACAAGTGACGCTTCATGATCATCATACATGGATTTAACTTAAGCATGTTTGTCTAATAAACAAATAAACAAAGGACTTTTGTCAACTCAAACAGACCAAATGGGGTGGGGGGAAACAATGTAACTAACAGTTTGAATATAGCGCAAAACTTAGTGGAAATACTAGGGGGTAAAGAAACGTAATAAAGTAGGACCTATTTTTGTCATGAATATGATTCCCATCTTCTTTGAATAAAGAACATGTCCAAAATGGCACCCTATTCCTTTTATAGTGCACTAGTCTTGACCAGTCTTATGAGCCCTGGTCAAAGGTAGTGCACTATAATGTGATTAGGGTGCCATTTGGGACATATAATTGAGTCAACCTATTGTGTACTTCTGCTTTGTCACAGCTCTGGATAACCATGTTCACTGAGCCCCATTCTGCGGAGTGATTGAAGCCGCGGCAGAGAGACTATTTCAAAGTCATCGATATAACGGTGGGCACAAATCGGGAACTGTCAGAGGAAGTCAGACACTTACTTCCAGAATATTTGCATAAAATATATCTTTTTTTTGTGCCATGACATCTTTCGCGTGCGGTTAGAGATATCTTGAGGTACTGTCCAGCCAGATGTCTTGGTAAGGAATTCACTTTTTTGCATGATGGAGCACCTGAGTTTGAATACAAACTATTAGTTTACTGGGTCATATACACAGCGTGTACAAAACATGAAGAAATCCTTCTCTTTCCATGACAGACTGACCAGGTGAATCGAGGGGAAAGTTATGATCTCTTATTGATGTCACTTGTTAAATCGACTTCAAATCAGTGTAGATGAAGGGGAGGAGACCAGTTTAAGAAGAATTTTGAAACCTTGAGACATGGATTATGTATGCGTCATTCAGAGGGTGAATTGGTAAGAGCCTGTGCCTTTTAACGGGGTATGGTGGAAGGCAATGTTCCCTTGTCGGCACTGAGCAAATGTCAGGTCTGCTGAGCGCAAACTTGAACGGTTTGAAAAATGCGCTTTAACTTTTAACACAGAGGCTGTACCTGCTTTAAGTTTTAATAGGTGGCCAAATCGGCTACTGTGGCTGTTTGATCATAATGTAGGCCTGTCAGAGTGGCCTACCATTAAAAACATTGGCGAAAAATACATCATAATATTTTTACATGGAAATAGAACAGCTATCATTCAGCCTACAGTAGCAGCAAATGTGTGTTGTTCAATGTAGGCCTACAATCCATGAGAAATGTAGGGCTCAACATTAACCTGTTTATCCACTTGTCCTTTAAAAAACATAAACTCAGCAAAAAAAGAAACGTCGCTTTTTTCAGGACCCTGTCTTTCAAAGATAATTAGTAAAAATCCAAATAACTTCACAGATCTTCATTGTAAAGGGTTTAATCACTGTTTCCCATGCTTGTTCAATGAACCATAAACAATTCATGAACATGCATGCACCTGTGGAACGGTTGTTAAGACACTAACAGATTACAGACAGTAGGCAATTAAGGTCACAGTTATGAAAATTTAGGACATTAAAAAGGCCTTTCTACTGACTCTGAAAAACACCAAAAGAAAGATGCCCAGGGTCTCTGCTCAGCTCTTCCATAGTTGTTTAGTTTCGGTATGTTACACTGAAACTGTGGGAATTGTGCTCGAATTAGAGTACAATTCTCACAGTAGTGCAAAACGTCGATAGTGTTAACTAAAGGGGAAAACTCTAGAAAGTTCAATGCGTCAATCTGGGTACATAATCAGTCTTTATCTGATCACTTAAAAGGCGTATGAAAAAAAACATGCAATCTGACCGTGAAGTCTGCCGTCATAAAGATGCAGTTGCAACCCGTTTTGGCTTCTGGGACATAGGTTCAACTAACAGTCATTCAAGAGGGCACTTGTCTATATGGCGTGTACAGTAGGCAAGGCATAAACAAGTTTGCGGTGGTTGAAAAAGACTCATTTAGGCTGGAGGTTGACCGATTAATTAGGGCCGATTTCAAGTTTATAACAATCGGTAATCAACATTTTTGGACGCCGATTAGGACGCCGATTACATTGCAATCCACGAGGGGACTGCATGGCAGGCTGACCACCTGTTGTGCGAGTGCAGCAAGGAGCCAAGATAAGTTGCTAGCTAGCATTAAACTTATTTAATGAAAAAAAACTACACATGGTTGATGATATTACTAGTTTAACTAGCTTGTCCTGTGTTGCATATAATCAATGCAGTGCCTGTTAATTTATCGTTGAATCACAGTCTACTTCGCCAAACGGGTAATTTAACAAAATAAAATTTGCGTAAAATTCACTATCGTTGCACCAATGTACCTAACCATAATTATGACATAACATTGAAGGTTGTGCAATGTAACAGCAATATTTAGACTTAGGGTTGCCACTCATCAGATAAAATACAGAACGGTTCCATATTTCACTGAAAGAATAAATGTTTTGTTTTCAAAATGATAGGTCATTAATATGGTCAAATCTGGAAACTAAGGCTCATATTTTTGTGAGTTTATTATAATTAAGTCTATGATTTGATAGAGCAGTCTGACTGAACAGTGGTAGGTAGCAGCAGGCTCGTAAGCATTCATTCAAACAGCAATGTCCTGCAATTGCCAACAGGTATTTGCAATACTTGAAGCTAAGCGCTGTTTATGACTTCAAGCCTATCAACTCCCGAGATTAGGCTGGCAATACTAGTGCCTATAAGTAGTCAATAGTCAAAGGTAAATTAAATACAAAATAGTATAGAGAGAAATAGTCCTATAATAACTACAACCTAAAACTCCTTACCTGGGAATATTGAAGACTCATGTTAAAAAGGAACCACCATCTTTCATATGTTCTGAGCAAGGAACTGAAACATTAGCTTTTTTACATGGCACATATAGCACTTATACTTTCTTTTCCAGCACAGTGTTTCTGCAATATTTAAACCAAATTGTTTGAGACTAAATTGATTTTATGTATTATATATTAGGTTAAAGTGTTAATTCAGTATTGTTGTAATTGTGTGTGTGTACACACACACTTGAAGTCAGAAGTTTACATTACGCCTTAGCCAAGTACATTTAAACTCAGTTTTTCACAATTCCTGACATATTGTTTTAGGCCAGTTAGGATCACCACTTTACTTTCAGAATGTGAAATGTCAGAATAATAGTAGCGGGTGATTTAGTTCAGCTTTTATTTCTTTCATCACATTCCCAGTAGGTCAGAAGTTTACATACACTCAATTAGTATTTGGTAGCATTGCCTTTAAATTGATTAATTTGGGTCAAACGTTCTGGGTAACCTTCCACAAGCTTCCCACAATGTGTTGGGTGAATTTTGGCCCATTCCTCCTTGGAAGTGTGCATTGTCCATTTGGAAGACCCATTTGCAACCAAGCTTTAACTTCCTGACTGATGTCTTGAGATGTCCCTTCAATATCTCCACATCATTTTCTCTCCTCATGGTGCCATCTATTTTGTAAAGTGCACCAGTCCCTCCTGCAGCAAAGCACCCCCACAACATGATAATGCCACCCCCGTGCTTCACGGTTGGGATGGTGTTCTTCGGCTTGCAAGCATCCCCATGTTCCTCCCAACATAACAACGGTCATTATGGCCAAACAGTTCTATTTTTTGTTTCATCAGACCAGAAGACATTTCTCCAAAAAGTACAATCTTTGTCCCCATATGCAGTTGCAAACCGTAGTCTGGCTTTTTTATGGCGGTTTTGGAGTACTGGCTTCTTCCTTCCTGAGAGGCCTTTCAGGTTACGTCGATATAGGACTGGTTTTACTGTGCACATTAATACTTTTTTACCCGTTTCCTCCAGCATCTTTACAAGGTCCTTTGCTGTTGTTCTGGGATTGATTTGCACTTTCCACACCAAAGCACGTTGATCTCTCGACAGAACACGTCTTCTTCCTGAGCGGTATGACAGCTGTGTGGTCCCATGGTGTTTATATTTGCATACTATTGTTTGTACAGATGAATGTGGTACCTTCAGGCATTTGGAAATTCCTCCCAAAGATGAACCAGACTTGTTGAAGTCTACCATTTTTCATCTGAGGTCTTGGCGGATTTATTTAGATTTTTCCATGATGTCAAGCAAAGAGGCACTGAGTTTAAAGGTAGGCCTTGAAATACACCCACAGGTACACCTCCAATTGACTCAAAGCCGATCGGAAGCTTAGCCGGAAGATTTTAAAACCATGACATCATTTTCTGGAAGTTTCCAAGCTGTTTAACTTCTTTAGGAACGTGGGCAGTATTGAGTAGCTTGGATGAATAAGGTTCCCAGAGTAAACTGCCTGCTACTCAGGCCCAAAAGCTAGAAGATGCATATAATTAGTAGAGTTGGATAGAAAAGTTTCTAAAACTGTTTGAATGATGTCTGAGTATAATGGAACTCATATGGCAGGCAAAAACCTGAGAAAATCCTATCCAATAAATATTGCAATTCCTACGGCTTCCACTAGATGTCAACGGTCTTTAAAACCTTGTTTCAGGTTTCTACTGTGAAGGGGGAGAGAATTAGAGCTGTTTGAGTCAGAGGTCTGGCAGAATGCCATGAGCTCAGTCAGGCGTGCGTCCGTGAGAGTTGGCTGCGTTCCATCGCATTTCTAAAGACAAAGGAATTGTCTGGTTGAAACATTGAATATTTGTGATACAAACATCCTAAAGATTGATTCTATACATCGTTTGACATGTTTCTACGAACTGTAATATAACGTTTTTGACTTGTCTGAACAAAGTGATCGTGCATTTGATTACTGGGCTAAACGTGAACAAAAAGGAGGTATTTGGACATAAATGTTTGTTTTGTTTCGATAAAGTCCATAATTTATTGCAGAACTGGGATTCCTGATCAAAGGTAAGTTAATATTTATAACGCTATTTCTGAGTTGTGACACCTCTCCTTCTTTGGAAAATGGCTGTATGTTTTTCTGTGACTTGGCGCTGACCAAACATAATCGCAAGGTGTGCTTTCGCCGTTTTCTGTAAGTATGACAGAACTGACATTGCAGGCGAAACCCTGAGGAAAATCAAAGCAGGAAGTGGCTTCTATTTTGAAACTCCAAGTTCCATAGCCTCCTTTTGCTCCATTTAAAAGGGATATCAACCAGATTCCTTTTCCTATCGCTTCCTCAAAGTGTCAGTCTTCAGACAGTTTCAGGATTTTATTTTGAAAAATGAGCCAGAACGATAACATTGCATCAAGTGGTCACATGAGTTTTGCTCGCGAGTTTGGATAGGTATTGCTTTTCTCTCTCCTACTGTGAAAGACATTTGCGGTTGATATATTATCAATTATATATTTTTAAAACAACCTGAGGATTGATTATAAAAAAAAGTTTGACATGTTTCTGTGGACATTATGGAAACTATTTGAAATGTGTCTGCGTTGTCGTGACCGCTCTTTCCGGATATCTGGACATAACACAACGAACAAACTAAGGTATTTTGGATCTAAAAATAATCTTTATGGAACAAAATGAACATTTGTTGTGTAACTGGGAGTCTCGTGAGTGAAAACATCCGAAGATCAAAAGGTAAACAATTAATTTGATTGCTTTTCTGATTTTTGACTGAGCTACCTGATGCTAAGTGTACTTAATGTTTTATCATGCGATCGATAAACTTACACAAACGGTTGGATTGATTTTGCTGTAAAGCATAACTGACACGACAGGTGGATTAACAAAAGGCTAAGCTGCGTTTTCCTAGATTGCACTTGTGATTTCATGAATATAAATATTTATAGTAATATTTATTGTATGTAGCGCTATGCTATTCAGCGGTTGTTGATGACACTTATCCCAATATCGGGATTGCAGTCATAACAAGTTAACCACTTGCTCCTACCTGGCACGCAGGCGTCCCATCTAGAGCTCTGGAAATGCAAATGCATTGGGCCCCAGTGATGTACTGGGCCGTATGCACTACGCTCTGTAGTGCCTTACGGTCAGATGCCGAACAGCTACCATAACAGGCGGTGATGCAAACGGTCAGGATGCTCTCGCTGTTGTAGCTGTTGAACTTTGAGGATCTGGGGACCCATGCCAAATCTTTTCAGTCTCCTGAAGGGGAAAAGGTTTTGTTGTGCCCTCGTCACAACTGTCTTGGTGTGTTTGGACCATGATAGTGTTGGTGATGTGGACACCAAGGAACTTGAGACTCTGGACCCGCTCCACTACAGCCCGTCGATGTTAATGGGCGCCCGCCTTTTCCTGTAGTCCATGATCAGATCCTTCGTCTTGCTCACATTGAGGGAGAGGTTGTTGTCCAGGTGGGAAAGGGCAGTGTGGAGTGCGATTGAGATTGCATCATCTGTGGATCTGTTGGAGGGGTATGCGAATTGGAGTTGGTCTAGTGTATCCGGGAGGATGCTGTTGATGTGAGCCATGACCAGCCTTTCAAAGCACTTCATGGCTAACGACTTGAGTGCTACGTGGCGGTAATCATTCAGGCAGGTTACCTTCCCTTCCTTGGGCACAGGGACTATGGTGGTCTGTTATGGTTGACCTGTTTAAATGTCTTGCCCAGAACAGCTGGTGCGCTCGTGCAATGCGGATGTTGCCTGTAATCCATGGCTTCTGGTTGGGATATGTACAGTATGTACAGTTACAGTGCACTAATTGATGAAGCAGGTGACTGAGGTGGTATACTCCTCAATGCCATTGGATGAATCCCGCAACACATTCCAATCCCGCAACACATTCCACTTCTACTCAATAAGTGTTTCACTACTTATTTACATAATACATCAGTGGTAAGTCAGTACTGATGATGTTGACTGATTTCCTTACAGGACCTGTAACTAATGAAATATTTTACATTTTTGTTCAGCGTACATGATAATGTTAAATTGTGTTTATATGGTCTTTATATTTCACAAAATATGGCTGTCCCAACACATTACATGAAAGTGAAATCTGACAGTGTAAAAAGGCCTTTAGAGGACTCTAAAATGTATTCGACAAGATTGAAGTCACTCACTCACTCACACCTGGCTGGAATGAGCGAGTTCGCCTGGCAACCAGAGCACAATACACGAGGAAATAAAACTTGGTAGACTGCCTGGAAATTAATTTGCAAGATCAAACGTTTCTAATATTTTTCGTTCTCTCCATCTAAATTCAAGTAGCAACTTGAGAAAATGTCTGATTTTGAAGGTATTCCAGTACTTGGATTTCAGAGCCAAATTCAAGTACTTTTAAGCACCTTGTGCGAACCCTGATGCACAGTGAGGAGGGTCGGTGTAGGGTTCATTAGAGAGGCTGAGCAGAAATAGAGGCCTGACTCAAGGGAATGGATAGGCTCGGCCAAAGTTTGAGAGCATTGGTCAGATGGCTTGGCCAGGGCATCCAATTGTAGGTTAAAGCAATGTTCTGTAACAGTTCCCTGGAACCCTCAACCACAAAGCTGTTCAGTGTCCCAAGTACTATGCAACAGATGACATAAGCAGTCATAACAACTTATGTCAGTATGTGCAAGATAAGCATCCACTGTTATACAGTAGATCATGCAACGGGACATTATGCCATGACGGTGTACGTATCATTTGTCATGAAACGACACCAGTTATGATATCACAGACGACTTACTGAGAATTATGTCCTCTACATGTTTCTCAGTGCTGTGATGAGTTGGCCTTCATCTCATAGAGCCATCATCAAGCACAACAGTGGAACTCAGTGCAAATTTGTAATGGCACGGGTCTTTTATCAAGGATGTGTATGTGTGTGTCGATTGAGGGAGGTAGGGTGTCTGCCCATAGGCTTTCACACGAACAAGATGTAATTGGTCTTTCGAGTGTGTATGTGATTCATAACTGTCTCAGACGGTCATGATATACCTCATCTCCAAGACAGTATGCCTGCTTCACCACAGGATCTTCACTCACAGCAATAACATCACCTCGCCATTCCCAGTCCCCAGCATTTTAGACAGAGTCTGCTAGAATCGATTTCATGCGACTAAATAACTCTAAGATCAAGCAGTTGAAGTAATGCTGTGCTTTATCACTTGCGGGTTATGCACTACTGTGCAGAAAATACTTAGCTAGATTTTGTTTTAGATCAAATAGATGAATTAAACGAAAATATAAATTCATGACTTAAACAATTAAATGAAAAACCAATGTCCTTCTAAAAACTGCATTTCAAACAGCTAATCATTTTCTCACATGTTATACATGATTAATACTGTACCTGCATTCACCGTCTAAGAGTTGGTAGCAGTTCGTACTGTAACACGGTGACATTGCAGAATCACCATTTTACTCAACCTCCTCACATCAAAACATGACAATGAGTTGACATGAAAGCACAAGCATCTTGGACCAGGCTACATCACATTGCTACCAAGGTGCAACTCCCAACATAAGGATGCTACTGTTTTTTAAAACCAGCCTGGTTTCAGACACACATATACACATATATATACAGTGGGGCAAAAAAGTATTTAGTCAGCCACCAATTGTGCAATTTCTCCCACTTAAAAAGATGAGAAGCCTGTAATTTTCATCATAGGTACACTTCAACTAGGACGGACAAAATGAGAAGAAAAAAATCCAGAAAATCACATTGTAGGATTTTTAATGAATTTATTAGCAAATTATGGTGGAAAATAAGTATTTTTATTTATGAACACTTATTTTACCTTAATATAATACATCAAATCAAAATGAATATTTAGTGTAGCTGGGACCCTTGTGACTGCAACCATATGAAGATCTTCAAAGGTAAGTGATTAATTTTAATCGCCATTTCTGACGTTTGTAATTCCTTTACTTGGTTGTAAAATGTTTGTATGCTTTTGTAAGCGGGCGCTGTCCTCAGATAGTCACATGGTATGCTTTCGCCTTAAAGCCTTTTTGAAATCTGACAAAGTGCTTGGATTAACAAGAACTTACTCTTTAAGCCGATGTATAACACTTGTATTTTTTAATGAATTTTTATTATGATCATTTCTGTATTTTGAATTTGGCGCTCTGCAATTTCACCGGATGTTGCCGAGGTGGGTCGCTAGCCTGCGCCAGAAAGGTTAACCTAACCCTGACCTTAAACCCTAGCCTAGATAACATTAGCCACAACAAATAGCAACTCGTAACCCATTTCGTACAAATTGCAACCCGTAACATATCATAGAAAACGAATGCTGGATATCCACAAATTAATACATACCATATGAAATGTAACATATCATACTAATTGGAGTGTCCAGGATTTACAATTACAATGTTACGTCTACCTCCGAATCCAGGTTGTTTAAACTCATACTAGCACAGTGAGGACTCGTCACAGAACAGCCTACATGTAATTTTTTATTAATTACAGGACATGTTTGCAGGTTAGAGAGTAGGACCAAGCTACATTTTGTCTCTATGTACATAGGCCCTATATGGTATTAGTAATAATTAAAATGTTTTCTAGATATAGGGGCATCCTCACTAAAAGTGTGTAAGAAATATACAAATGTAATCTCCAGTGCATTAAAAGGATGTTTGGGCAGCTTTAGCAGGATAAGACCTGACCTTGCGTGAGATTAGAAATGCCTCTGATGTGCACTTCAAATGTCTACACACAATATCTGCAAAGCAATTGATTGCAGTGTCAATAATTTCCACAGATGAAGGCATAATTTACCTGCAAATATAGCAAAAGGTACCACAGTGAAGGTGGTCCTTGAGAGAATGTAATATGGTTTTACAAGATTTAAACCTATAGGCATGTTGAATAGTCCTGCGTGTGCAGTCTGGTCATACCTGCCAAGTAGGAGTTTAGACTTCATTCCTCACCTCTCCATAAAATATCCCAGGAGAT
This sequence comes from Oncorhynchus gorbuscha, assembly GCF_021184085.1. Lineage (NCBI taxonomy): Eukaryota > Metazoa > Chordata > Actinopteri > Salmoniformes > Salmonidae > Oncorhynchus > Oncorhynchus gorbuscha. The sequence goes on along the minus strand of NC_060181.1, from coordinate 41,946,110 downwards.
TCGGAGGTGACCCAGGACAATACATGAATAATACGCATGACGACACAGTCGGTGTGTAATGTCATCAGTTTAAATATAAAAAAATGTTGCATTTTAAAATTGTGATTCAATGGTGCGTGTTGATGACACTAAACCAAGTTACATTTTCACCTGAGAAGTGGAACAGGAAGAGACTGGTTCGTATCGACAATTACGGTAGCATCAGTGCATGGTAGAAATGAATGATCATGATGTCAGCAACCTGTCCACAATAATTCTCATCCCACCTGACGCAGAGAAGGGTTGCATTACCATAGGTTATGAGCCCACCAAACATACCTCTCATTGGATTCTGAATCCACAAGATGCCTCCAAGAACGTGAGGTGACTGGCCGAACATCGCAGTTGGAACTCCACACTATTGACGTGGCTTCAGCTTCTTGCCTTCTTCACCGAATATCACTGGTCTGAACAAAAAGCCATTCACGGGTCTAGATGGCATAACTCCTAGTAACAGCTAAACCAGCCTTCACTGTAAATAACGCGCCATGTAATTAATGCAAGTAAAAGGGTTTAAAATGTCAAAACAAAGTGGTTTCCCTACGCATACGGAACACTCACCGGGGGCTTCAGTGTCCTAGTGAACAGGTGCAGACCTCGAGCACAACACGATAACAGCCCACGTCACACATTTAGACTAATTATGCCAATGGTTGCTCAAAATGTATCCCCACCTGCATAGGCTGTATATCATTATTGATGACAGAAGACCGATTCTGTAGTATTTTCAGCACAGCTCTTTCTAAGCAAAGCTGCATGGGGTTTCAAATACCGACTGACGCCTGCGCATTAATACTGCTCTATATAGCACGTGCTGTGAATGGACTTTCCGTCTCCGCAAACACCATTGTGTTATCCATACGGATTGCACTGTAGGAAAAGATGACCAGGCCAAAAATGTGAGGAGCGCGGCAACTGCAATACACGGGCTTTCAGAGTTAATAATAATAATAATAATATATGCCATTTAGCAGACGCTTTTATCCAAAGCGACTTACAGTCATGTGTGCATACATTCTACGTATGGGTGGTCCCGGGAATCGAACCCACTACCCTGGCGTTACAAGTGCCATGCTCTACCAACTGGACAAGAGTGACTGCTCTAAAAAATGGAAATACATGTCCTCAAAGATGGAAGGCAGGCGGGAGGAATCATTCTAGCTAATGAGAGGGCAGATACGCTTGTGAACAACATGCCACTGAGATAGAGGACTCATCTTTGTATCAGTGCCATTTTAGCGTCTGTGACAGCATGGGCAGCGCCATTGAGGCGATCTCCATTTTAAAGTAGTACATTTTCTTATTCTTCGTTGTCTGATTGCTCTCGACTGATAAATCGCCACCCAGTTGACTACTTTAAAATGGTGATGAGTCGTCTATCTATCTCTATGACCCCAGGTACAACTCTGATATAAAGGGGTTTTGGGTAAATTACCGAAATAACACGTGCATCCACTTATATCTGCATTTGTAACAACCTAAACATTACAAAACATAAATTCGATCAATTAAGCCTCAAATACAAAATTGGCAATTATATTTTTTGTTGACCAAATTCAACACTCATTAAGCTCCGTACAAAAATGTCTTTTGGGCGGAGTAAAACCTCTTGCTTCACCTCTTCCTCTCTAAAGTAACCTAAAGTAGCTATCACCCAGTCTATTTATAAATCTTCTTAACACTTTATTTGAA
>NC_060181.1:41639379-41641879 GCF_021184085.1 Oncorhynchus gorbuscha | reverse complement strand
ACCACATTTGCAAAAAGTGCTTGTATTTCTAACTCCGCCCATGACCGCACAGGACTCTGCCGTTGAATTTGTGAGTTTTGTCTCTTGTATAATAAATTATATACATTAGTCTATGTTGTGTACATTTTTGTTAACTGTAATTGCGTTAGTTATGTTCCATCTTGTGCCAATATCAGTTATTTTTATGTCTTGGTTAAAGTTTATATTTGTGTTCTAAAGAGATTGTCAGTTGGATCTCTGCAAGGTTATGTATAGCTTATCTATCATATCAATACCCTTTTCTGACTCAAATAGGATTCCCACAAGATTTCTCTGATGTCCAAAGAATTTCAAATCAATATTTCGTGTCATAAAACTTTTACGTTGCATGTATTTGGAAATATCTACATTGGTCAATCCAAAATATATTTTTTAATCCTGTAATGGAAATACATGTATTTCTTATTACCAAGTCATATAGGGGTTATATGCCTTTAGTTTTTCTTGTGGACCAATTTATCTGTGAATTCTGAAAAGCTGTTCAAGGATTGTTCCTTATAATTGTTTTTAGGCAGTGATAATAGTTCTTGTAGAATTCTGTACATTTAATTTTCTTCCATGTTTTTAAAATGTTCTCATCTATGAAGTTGTTAATGTTCTTAGCTTTTTCCTTTGAAAATAGATACATGAAAAGATTCTGTGGATGAGCACATGCATCTTGAATGTGTACCCATTGTTCTTCTTTAGAGCATTTACCTATATAACATATAAACATAACATATGCCATTTAGCAGACGCTTTTATCCAAAGCGACTTACAGTCATGTGTGCATACATTCTACGTATGGGTGGTCCCGGGGATCAAACCCACTACCCTGGCGTTACAAGCGCCATGCTCTACCAACTGAGCTACAGAAGGACCACATGTATATGTAGCAACTAAAAGCCTTGGGTGGCGAGTTGATACAATTCCAAGGTTAAAACCATCCGAAAGGTTAACCACCCTCAGACTCAGGAAGATGTAAAGCTTTCCTTTGAGTTTTATTTGCCCATATAAAGTCTGCTATGATCAAGTATACTTTTTAATGAATGTCTTCGGTGGGGTAATTGGTATTACCGAGAATAAATATAAAAACTTTAGTAGCCATGCCATTCCAAATAAGTTTATTCTACCTCTTATATTTACGGGAAGATTGTTCCAGATGCACTATGCACCTGGTTGCTAAAATACGAATAATTTGCCTAATTTCAGTTTATGTGACAAAACAAGTAAATATAGTGTAAACAATCATTGTAGCATCTAAACCGCAAAAATATTGTATTTTCTGCTTTCAACCGAAAGTAAAAGACCCAAAAACGAGAACAGCAAGCATAGAAATAGTGCACATAGAACAGATCTACCGCTTCTTAGACTTGGTTTCAATGAGAATGACAGATTTATAAGTAAGAATTCCGGCTCTCACGGACAGTTAGTTTTTCTTTAAGAAGCCCTCCTGTTCTCCACTCATTACCTGTATTAACTGCACCTGTTTGAACTCATTACCTGTATAAAAGACACCTGTCCACACACTCAATCAAACAGACTCCAAACTCTCCACAATGGCCGAGACCAGAGAGCTGTGTAAGGACATCAGGGATAAAATTGTAGACCTGCACAAGGCTGGGATGGGCTACAGGACAATAGGCAAGCAGCTTGGTGAGAAGGCAACAACTGTTGGCGCAATTATTAGAAAATGGAAGAAGTTCAAGATGACGGTCAATCATCCTCGGTCTGGGGCTCCATGCAAGATCTCACCTCGTGGGGCATCAATGATCATGAGGAAGGTGAGGGATCAGCCCAGAACTACACGGCAGGACCTGGTCAATGACCTCAAGAGAGCTGGGACCACAGTCTCAAAGGAAACCATTAGTAACACACTACACCGTCATGGATTAAAATCCTGCAGCGCATGCAAGATCCCCCTGCTCAAGCCAGCGCATGTCCAGGCCCATCTGAAGTTTGCCAAGGACCATCTGGATGATCCAGAGGAGGAATGGGAGAAGGTCATGTGGTCTGATGAGACAAAAATAGAGCTCTTTGGTCTAAACTCCACTCACCGTGTTTGGAGGAATAAGAAGGATGAGTACAACCCCAAAAACACCATCCTAACCATGAAGCATGGAGGTGGAAACATCATTTTTTGGGGATGCTTTTCTGCAAAGTGGACAGGACGACTGCACCGTATTGAGGGGAGGATGGATGGGGCCATGTATCACGAGATCTTGGCCAACAACCACCTCCCCTCAGTTAAAGCATTGAAGATGGGTCGTGGCTGGGTCTTCCAGCATGACAACGACCCGAAACACACAACTAAGGAGTGGCTCCGTAAGAAGCATCTCAAGGTCCTGAAGTGGCCTAGCCAGTCTCCAGACCTGAACCAAATAGAAAATCTTTGGAGGGAGCTGAAAGTCCGTATTGCCCAGCGACAGCCCCAAAACCTGAAGGATGTGGAGAAGGTCTGTATGGAGGAGTCGGCCAAAAT
>NC_060181.1:41506879-41616879 GCF_021184085.1 Oncorhynchus gorbuscha | reverse complement strand
GTAACTAGGGCTAGGTACTGAGCTCAACCGAGAGTTGCAGATCCGAAGACTGGCCCTGGGTGTAATCGCGTCAGTATACAAGCACCAAGGCCACAGGCGAGAGAACAGCTGTTCAATAGTTAAACAGTATAACGGAGAGACCCTTCTCAGATCCAACAAGTTAGAATCTTTAAGTAATTTGAGTCAGGTGGCAATTACCCGAAGTCAAATGGTTGTCTAAATGAATTCAGAATTCAAGAAGTCAGCGCCAAAGTAATGGCAAATGTCTCTTTATATACCTTTTGATTCTCTGCACCCGATCTGCTGCTCCTCCCATTCCCTCAGAGCAGAGAGGGTGATGACATATCTTACAACAGGAAATACTTTTCTTACAGTGCATATATGGGCCTCTGGTTATGACAGTGCCCATTACTCTAGCAACAATGAGGAAACACTTTTCTTACAGTGCATATATGGGCCTCTGGTTATGACAGTGCCCTTACTCTATCAGCAATGAGTCTATCAGCTGTTCCCATGCAGAGGTGTCACTTGAGGCAGAGGGTGATTCTTCCTGCCTCCAGTCAGGTTCAGTAGTTGGTTGGCTTGAGTCGTCTTCTGGTGGCTTTGCCCAATCCGGTATTTCAGTAGGCGAGGTCATCTCTGTCTCTACCCTTGGTGGGTAAGACAGGGGAAGAGGACCAGGAGGTAGATCCATTTGGCGTTTTACTACAGGTCATGTGCTATTTTACAAACATTCCTTGAAATCCCAAGAGGTTGGTGGCACCTTCATTGGGGAGAACAGGCTCGTGGTAATGTCTGGAGTGGAATGGGTGGAATGGTATCAAATACATGGTATTAAATACATACATACGATTACATACAGTGCATTCGGAAGGTATTCAGACCCCTTCCCTTTTTCCACACTTTGTTGTGTCACAGCCTTATTCTAAAATTGATTAAAACATTTTCCTCATCAATCTACACACCGCTACCAAGGACCCCCTCTCCTTCTCTGTGGACAACGTGAGTAAGACATTAAAACGTGTTAACCCTCGCAAGGCTGCCGGCCCAGACAGCATTCCTAGTCGCGTCCTCAGAGCATGCGCAGACCACATGGCTGGTGCGTTTACGGACATATTCAATCTCTCCGTAACCCAGTCTGCTGTCCTCACATGCTTTAAGATGGCCACCATTGTTTCTGTACCCAAGCAGGCATAGGTAACTGAACTAAAGGACTATCGCCCCGTAGCACTCACTTTGAGAGAATAGTCAAGAATCAATCACCATCACCTTACCTGCCACCCTAAAACCACTTCAATTTGCATACCGCCCCAATAGGTCCACAGACGATGCAACCGCCATCACACTGCACACTGCCCTATCCCATCTGGACAAGAGGAATACCTATGTAAGAATGCTGTTCATTGACTACGGCTCAGCATTCAACACCATAGTACCCTCCGAGCTCATCATTAAGCTTGAGGCCCTGGGTCTCAACCCCCGCCCTGTGCGATTGGGTCCTGGACTCCCTGACGGGTCGCCCCCAAGTGTTGAAATTAAGAAACAACATCTCCACTTTGCTGATCCTCAACACTGGGGCCCCACAAGGGTGCATGCTCAGCCCACTCAAACTGAAATGGTCCACCCACACAGACAGTGTGGTGAAGAAGGCACAACAGCGCCTCTTCAACCTCAGGAGGCTGAAGAAATGTTCCTTGTCACCTAAAACGCTCACGAAGTTGGCCAATTGAGAGCATCCTGTTGGGCTGTATCACCGCCTGGTTTGGCAAATGCACCGCCCACAACCACAAGGCTCTCCAGAGGGTGGTGCAGTCTGCACACCACATCACCAGGTGCAAACTACCTGCCCTCCAGGACACCTACAGCACCCGATGTCACAGGAAGGCCGAAAAGATCATCAAGGACAACAACCACCCGAGCCACTGCCTGTTCATCCTGCTACCATCCAGAAGGCGAGGTCAGTACAGGTACATCGAAGCTGGGAACGAGAGACTGAAAAACAGCTTTATCTCAAAGCCATCAGACTGTTAAACAGACTTGAAATCATTGGCCACTTTAATAAATGGATCACGAGTCACTTCAATGATGCCACTTTAATAATGTTTACATATCGTGCATTACTCCTCTTATATGTATATATTGTATTTTATACCTTCTATTGCATCTTGCCTATGACGATTGGACATCGCTCATCCATATATTTATATTTATATGTACACTACCGGTCAAAGGTTTTCGAAAACCTACTAATTCAAGGGTTTTTCTTGATTTGTACTATATTCTACATTGTAGATGTCACGACTTCCGCCGAAGTTGGTGCCTCTCCTTGTTCGTGCGGCGTTCGGCGCTCGTCGTCAAGGGCTTTCTAGCTGCCACCGATCCATGTTTCTGTTTTCCATTTGTTATGTCTACACACCTGTTTCCCATTTAGTTATGGTTATTTCCCTATTTAACCCTCTGGTTCCCATTATGTGTTGTGCGTGATTGTTCCTGGTTTGTGTTAGTTGTTTTGTGTTAGGGTTTGTTATTCCCTGCGTCGATTTACTTTCCTGATTATTTTCCCGAGTAAAGTTTGTTATTTTACTCAGTTCTGTGTCCTGCGCCTGACTCTGTTCACACCTCTGCAAAACTAACACCTGACAGTAGGATAATATTGAAGACATCAAAACTGTGAAATAACACATGGAATCATGTAGTAAAAGTGTTCAACAATCAAAGCATATTCATATTTGAGATTCTTCAAATAGCCACCCTTTGCCTTGATGACAGCTTTGCACACTCTTGGAATGATCTCAACCAGCTTCTTGAGATAGTCACCTGGAATGCATTTCAATTAACAGGTGTGCCTTCTTAAAAGTTCATTTGTGTAACTTCTTTCCTTCTTAATGCTTTTGAGACAATTAGTTGTGTTGTGACAAGATAGGGGGAATACAGAAGGTAGCCCTATTTGGTAAAAGACCAAGTCCATATTTTGGCAAGAACATCTCAAATAAGCAAAGAGAAATGACAGCCCATCATTACGTTTAAGACATGAAGGTTAGTCAACACGGAACATTTCATCAAGAACTTTGAAAGTTTCTTCATGTGCAGAGGATAACATCATTAGAGTTACCAGCCTCAGAAATTGCAGCCCAAATAAATGCTTCACGGAGTTCAAGTAACAGACACATCTCATCATTAACTGTTCAGAGGAGACTGCGTGAATCAGGCCTTCATGGTCGAATTGTTGCAAAGAAACCACTACTAACGGACACCAATGAGAAGAAGAGACTTGATTGGGCCAATAAACACGAGCAATGGACATTAGACCGGTGGAAATTTGTCCTTTGGTCTGGAGTCCAAATTTGAGATTTTTGGTTCCAACAGCCGCGGGTGAACGTATGATCTGTGTATTTCCCACCGTAAAGCATGGAGGAGGAGGTGTGATGGTGTGGGGGTGCTTTGCTGGTGACACTGTCTGTGATTTATTTAGAATTCAAGGCACACTTAACCAGAGAAACAGACGCCTCACAAGTCCTCAACTGGCATCTTCATTAAATAGTACCTGCAAAACAACAGTCTCAACATCAACAGTGAAGAGGAAAATCTGTGATGCTGACCTTCTAGGCAGAGTTCCTCTGTCCAGTGTCTGTGTTCATTTACCCATCTTAATGTTTTCTTTTTATTGGCCAGTCTGAGATATGGCTTTTTCTTTGCAACTCTACCTAGAAGGCCAGCATCCCGGAGTCGCCTCTTCACTGTTGACTTTGAGATGTTTTGGGGGTACTATTAAATTAAGCTGCCAGTTGAGAACTTGTGAGGTGTCTTGTTTCTCAAACTAGACACTCTAATGTATTTGTCTTCTTGCTCAGTCGTGCACTAGGGCCTCCCACTCCTCTTTCTATTCTGGTTAGGGCCAGTTTGCGCTGTTCTGTGAAGGGAGTAGTACTCAGTGTTGTACGAGATCTTCGGTTTCTTGGCAATTTTCTCACATGGAGTAGCCTTCATTTTTCAGTTGCTGATAATGGGCCTCTGTACGCCTATGTAGATATTCCATTCAGCCGTTTCCGACTGCAATAGTCATTTAGAACAATAACAATGTCTGCACTATATTTCTGATCAATTTGATGTTATTTTAATGGACAAAAAAGTGTGCTTTTCTTTCAAAAACATGGACATTTCTAAATGACCCCAAACCTTTGAACGGTAGTGTTGTGTACCCACAAGTTTTATCAACACGGTTTTCTTACTTTATTTGACTGTTTTTCTACATAATTACTTTATCTCAACAGACCAGAGTTTAATAGACCATCAAGAGTTTTATTTTTCATTCATTTACCTTTCAAAAGACAGTCAACAAAAAAAGCCCTTCAGTCTTTTGGAATGCACCAAAGCAAGCCTGTTTAAATGTATACTGTTAAATGTATATTACCAATCATAGTTCAAATTTAAATAAAAAAATTACACATTTTATGCCAACTTGCATACCTGCCGAACTGCTCATTTGATGAATACATCATTTAAAACGTTCGGACCCTAAAAACATGACTCAATAAATCATTTACGGGGTAACTATCAGGCTTGTTCTCAAGGCATATGGCAGCTCCACGGGACTTAAAAACCTCTGAAATTGCTTTGGCAAGCCGCTCAAGGAAAGGAGCAATAGAAAGGGGGAATAAGTCATTACGGGACGTTCTGCTATACTCCGTCTGAAAACACTTTGGAGAACCCTTTTCTTCTCTCCACACTGCCTATATGGAATAAGTGTTGATCTCAGTCATTATTGACTCGCCCAGCCATCTCATAACCTAGCTATTGACTGAGCTATTTGGTGCAGCAAATTATACTGCTCCCACAGAACAGCTTTATATTCTAGCACTAGCCATGTGAGTACAACTACTTGGGAAAAGACAAGAGTTACCGAATAGGGTTTTTAATTCAATGAAGAAGTGCTAGTTGTAGCAGTTGGACAGAGGCAATATGGGAATAATAGACCTATCTAGGGACAACCTTGTTAAATTGAATGTCAAGATGCTTCGAGTTATACTTCGTGTGAAATTGCATGTGGAATGTGATTGTTATAATTCTATATATTTGCATACGGTATACAAGTGCCATGTTGCAATGTGGTTATGAATGCATACTTTATGTTCATCACAATTGTTATCCCTTTCTTATATAGTTCTCCTGTGAAACATTCTCACGTTCTCCCCTCTCCGACTGGACGTTGAGTCCGATTGTTTGTTCAGTGTTCCTGGATAGCTGGGAAGTGTGAGGCGTTCCAAGCGAGTGCCTGAAACGTTCTGTTCGACCACCCGTGGAAAAACACCTCGTACACAGAGTCACGGTGCTGACTTCATTGTGTCTACGCAGCAGCGGAGAGGGGAGGGGAGGAATAGGGAAAGGGGGAGAGAGAGAGAGAGAGAGAGAGAGAGAGAGAGAGAGAGAGAGAGAGAGAGAGAGAGAGAGAGAGAGAGAGAGAGAGAGAGAGAGAGAGAGAGCGATGTAAAGAGGTGAGACTAAACCATGCTGCTGCACTAGTGTTTTCTTTCAAGTCATTAATCTCTCAGTGGGTGCCCAACAAACACCAGGGCCGGGATGAGAGGGGCCTAGAATCACACAGACCAGTCTTGGCTCGAACCCTGCACATTCTCCCTTCCAAACAACGCAACCAAGTGTTAAATGTACGCATGCCAGCCCCAGCCAGTTTAACACAACGTCACATGACGATACGTGGAGCCTCGATGGAGAAAAAAAACTCACAGAATACATTATTCATTGAATTTACTGTATAATTCCATAGATATGCATTACATAGTTACATATACTGTATAGGCTGTCATTGTTTACAAATGTTTCCCTCAGTTCTAATAAATATTGAATCTATAGTATTAAAAATGAATATTTTTCTCCCCCTTTTTTTCTCTCCCCAATTTCATGGTATCCAATTGGTAGTAGTTACAGTCTTGTCTCATCGCTGCAACTCCCGTACGGACTCGGGAGAGGCGAAGGTCGAGAGCCACACAACACAGCCAAGCTGCACTGCTTCTTGACACCAAAGGAAGAGGGGAGTGATGGAGAGAGGAGGAGGAAGAGGGGAGTGATGGAGAGAGGAGGAGGAAGAGGAGGAGGAAGAGGGGAGTGATGGAGAAAGGAGGAGGCAGAGGGGAGTGATGGAGAGAGGAGGAGAAAGAGGAGGAAGAGGGGAATGATGGAGAGAGGAGGAGGAAGAGGAGGAGGAAGAGGGGAGTAATGGAGAAAGGAGGAGGCAGAGGGGAGTGATGGAGAGAGGAGCAGAAGGAGGAGGAAGAGGGGAGTGGTGGAGAAAGGAGGAGGAGGGGAGTGATGGAGAGAGGAGGAGGAGTGATGGAGAGAGGAGGAGGAGTGATGGAGAGAGGAGGAGGAGTGATGGAGAGAGGAGGAGGAAGAGGGGACTGATGGAGAGAGGAGCAGAAGGAGGAGGAAGAGGGGAGTGGTGGAGAAAGGAGGAGGAGGGGAGTGATGGAGAGAGGAGGAGGAGTGGTGGAGAGAGGAGGAGGAGTGATGGAGAGAGGAGGAGGAGCGATGGAGAGAGGAGGAGGAGTGATGGAGAGAGGAGGAGGAGTGATGGAGAGAGGAGGAGGAGGAGTGGAGGAGAGGAGGAGTGGTGGAGAGAGGAGGAGTGGTGGAGAGAGGAGGAGGAGTGATGGAGAGAGGAGGAGGAGTGATGGAGAGAGGAGGAGGAGTGATGGAGAGAGGAGGAGGAGTGGTGGAGAGAGGAGGAGGAGTGATGGAGAGAGGAGGAGGAGTGATGGAGAGAGGAGGAGGAGGAGGAGAGAGGAGGAGGAGTGATGGAGAGGAGAGGAGTGAGGAGGAGGAGGAGTGATGGAGAGAGGAGGAGGAGTGATGGAGAGAGGAGGAGGAGTGATGGAGAGAGGAGGAGGAGTGGTGGAGAGAGGAGGAAGAGGGGAGTGGTGGAGAGAGGAGGAGGAGTGATGGAGAGAGGAGGAGGAGTGATGGAGAGAGGAGGAAGAGGGGAGTGGTGGAGAGAGGAGGAGGAGTGATGGAGAGAGGAGGAGGAGTGATGGAGAGAGGAGGAGGAGCGATGGAGAGAGGAGGAGGAGTGATGGAGAGAGGAGGAGGAGTGATTGAGAGAGGAGGAGGAGTGATGGAGAAAGGAGGAGGAGGGGAGTGGTGGAGAGATGAGGAGGAGTGATGGAGAGAGGAGGAGGAGCGATGGAGAGAGGAGGAGGAGTGATGGAGAGAGGAGGAGGAGTGATGGAGAGAGGAGGAGGAGTGATGGAGGAGGAGGAGTGATGGAGAGAAGAGGAGGAGGAGGAGTGATGGAGAGAGGAGGGGGAGGAGGGGAGAGATGGAGGAGAAGGGGAGTGATGGAGAGAGGAGTACGATGGGAGTGATGAAGAGAGGAGGAGGAGGGGAGTGATGAAGAGAGGAGCAGGAGGAGGGGAGGAGGAGGGGAGTGATGGAGAGAGGAGGAGGGGAGTGATGGAGAGAGGAGGATGAGGGGAGTGATGAAGAGAGGAGGAGGAGGAGGGAAGTGATTGAGAGAGGAGGATGGGAGTGATGGAGAGAGGAGGATGGGAGTGATGGAGAGAGGAGAAGGGGAGTGATGGAGAGAGGAGGAGGAAGAGGGGAATGATGGAGAGAGGAGGAGGGGAGTGATGGAGAGAGGAGGAGGGAAATGATGGAGAGAGGAGGAGGAGGGGAGTGATGGAGAGAGGAGGAGGAGGGGAGTGATGGAGAGAGGAGGAGGAGGGGAGTGATGGAGAGAGGAGGAGGAGGGGGGAGTGATGAAGAGAGGAGGTGGGGAGTGATGGAGAGAGGAGGAGGGGAGTGATGGAGAGAGGAGGATGGGAGTGATGGAGAGAGGAGGATGGGAGTGATGGAGAGAGGAGAAGGGGAGTGATGGAGAGAGGAGGAGGAAGAGGGGAGTGATGGAGAGAGGAGGAGGGGAGTGATGGAGAGAGGAGGATGGGAGTGATGGAGAGAGGAGATTGGGAGTGATGGAGAGATGAGAAGGGGAGTGATGGAGAGAGGAGGATGAAGAGGGGAGTGATGGAGAGAGGAGGAGGGGAGTGATGGAGAGAGGAGGAGGGGAGTGATGGAGAGAGGAGGAGGGGAGTGATGGAGAGAGGAGGAGGAGGGGAGTGATGGAGAGAGGAGGAGGAGGGGAGTGATGGAGAGAGGAGGAGGAGGGGAGTGATGAAGAGAGGAGGAGGGGAGTGATGGAGAGAGGAGGAGGGGAGTGATGGAGAGAGGAGGAGGGGAGTGATGGAGAGAGGATGGGAGTGATGGAGAGAGGTGGATGGGAGTGATGGAGAGAGGAGAAGGGGAGTGATGGAGAGAGGAGGAGGAAGAGGGGAGTGATGGAGAGAGGAGGAGGGGAGTGATGGAGAGAGGAGGAGAAGGGGAGTGATGGAGAGAGGAGGAGGAAGAGGGGAGTGATGGAGAGAGGAGGAGGGGAGTGATGGAGAGAGGAGGATGGGAGTGATGGAGAGAGGAGATTGGGAGTGATGGAGAGATGAGAAGGGGAGTGATGGAGAGAGGAGGATGAAGAGGGGAGTGATGGAGAGAGGAGGAGGGGAGTGATGGAGAGAGGAGGAGGGGAGTGATGGAGAGAGGAGGAGGGGGAGTGATGGAGAGAGGAGGAGGAGGGGAGTGATGGAGAGAGGAGGAGGAGGGGAGTGATGGAGAGAGGAGGAGGAGGGGAGTGATGAAGAGAGGAGGAGGGGAGTGATGGAGAGAGGAGGAGGGGAGTGATGGAGAGAGGAGGAGGGGAGTGATGGAGAGAGGAGGATGGGAGTGATGGAGAGAGGTGGATGGGAGTGATGGAGAGAGGAGAAGGGGAGTGATGGAGAGAGGAGGAGGAAGAGGGGAGTGATGGAGAGAGGAGAAGGGGAGTGATGGAGAGAGGAGGATGGGAGTGATGGAGAGAGGAGAAGGGGAGTGATGGAGAGAGGAGGACGAGGGGAGTGATGGAGAGAGGAGGAGGGGAGTGATGAAGAGAGGAGGAGGAGGAGGAGGAGGAGGGGAGTGATGGAGAGAGGAGGAGGGGAGTGATGGAGAGAGGAGGATGGGAGTGATGGAAGAGGAGGGCGGGAGTGATGGAGAGGAGGAGGAGGGGAGTGATGAAGAGAGGAGGAGGAGGAGGGGAGTGATGGAGAGAGGAGGAGGGGAGTCATGGAGAGAGGAGGAGGGGAGTGATGGAGGAGGAGGGGATTGATGGAGAGAGCAGGAGGGGAGTGAAGGAGAGAGGAGGTTTTTCTGTAAAATAGCCCATGGACCCACTTTGTTAAGACAACAGAGTGCCGCAGCGCTATCACCTGGGGCAACAGCCAATCGGCAGCACTTTCCCAGAATCCTATAGGGGTTCCATCTCTCTTTTCTGACCCCCTGTAGGTAATGAGATGGGTCCTGCATGCCTAGTTAAGTGTGCACATTATCCATAACCTGATCATGGAGAGATGGAGATAGAGAGAGGGAAAGAAGGGTGGAGAGAGAGAGAGTGAGACGGAGTGAGATAGAGCAGGGTGGGAAGAGGAGAGAAAGCATTTCGGGGAGACGTAGGGCCTTTTTGAAGAGGACACGGGCGCTGCACAATCATGGCATACTTCAAACAGCCTTCATTAAAACATTGCCTGGAGACCAGAAACCCCCGCTCCTTCTCTCCACTTTTCTCTCCCTCTTTTCTTCTCTCTCCCTCTTTCTCTCCTCTCCTCAGCTGTAGTGACAGCAGGTAAAGAGGGAGTGAAGGAGGGAGGGACAAAGAGGAGAGAGAGAGGAGAGAGAGAGGGAGATAAGAGAGAGATCAGCGAGGCAACAAAACGGGGTCTTTGGAGTGGATAATGTATTTTCTTAGGGACTTTTTTCTCTTGTGGTTGCTCATGTATGCCCAGGAATCCTTTCGGATCCTATTTTGTTCTTCTCTATGGTGAGGTTACAGAGAGAACAATATGTGTGCATGTGCTTGAGTGAAGAATTCAAATGGGACCATTGCCAATGGCTAAGGATTGTCGGAGCCTACTGTAGCTTGTCTGGTCCGAGTGTAAAAAAACATGAAGAACTCCTGCTCTTTCCATGACATAGGCCGACCGGGTGAATCCAGGTGAAAGCTATGATCCCTTATTGATGTCACTAGCTACATTAGTGTGGATGAAGGGGAGGACAACCGGTGAAAGAATGATTTTTAAGCCTGGAGACAATTGAGACATGGATTGTGTATGTGTGCCATTCAGAGGGTGAATTGGCGAGACAAAAGGCGCATGTGCCTTTGAAGGGGGTATGGTAGTAGGTGCCAGAGAGAATAAGGGTTAGCTTCAGGATAATGTTATGACCATGCACTATACAAGAGGACAGTAAAAGTATCGCCCCCAAACAGTACAATATTAATAACTCCTTAATCCACACTACTCTTAGTATAAAAACCTTTCCTACCATCATCGGGTTCAACATTTTATCTGACGAATATCTCATGAATATAGCATTATAGTCATTCTAACTTGAATGCCTGTTCTACTATTCCTGACAGCAGTCTTCAGATGTATATCGCCACGGGTTAGATCAGTTGAAATTATAATTGGCATGGAAAACGTAGTTTCATTTTCCATTATTTGTTAGCAGGTATTTTGCTGCTCATCATAATGGAGGTGTACTCCTGAGAGTTGGTGAAAGATCAGTGACTGTCCATTGGTAATTCATCAGAGTACAGCAGGCTCCAGGTTGATTAGACGTTTGGACGTGGACATCGGCCAGAGGGAGGTAGTGAAAGCAGGAGTAGCTCGTCACTTATCGGCACATGGATATCAGTAAACAGAAGTCAGTAAAAAAGTGTCACGACAGCTTCATTCGTCTCATACAGTATATTGACGTGTGGAAGAGAAAACGAATGACACTTCGAATCACCTTTTTTGAAGTTGTATCCTTCCTTCTCTTTTACATGATTAAGGCAGAAGAATATCGAACATGTTTTAAAAGTTTGTCGAAAAAAATAGGGCAGTAGATAACGTGTCCTTTGTGAGAATGAAGATGTATTTCCGATGTCTTAGGAGAGAAATGTCTTGTTGCTAAGGTAATGAGATCTCCAGGGGTCCGGAGCTCACAAAAACTGTTTGTGATGAATAGATGATTATACATGGGGAGAAACAAAGCAAAGATGGGATCAGCATGTTACACTTATCCCGCTCATTGCATTGCCTCTGTGAGGGGGGTCGACACTATAAAGTGTATCTGATGCAGCTTTGATTCTCCTTCCCCTTCATCTCTATCCGCAGCACAAAACATACAATATGTTACAAATTTGCAAAACGTATGATATGTTACGACTTCCAATTTGTTGTGGCTGCTAACGTTAGCTCACTCTAGGGGTTAGGGTTTAAGGTCAGGATTAAGATTAGGAGTTAGGTTAAATCACTCATTCGATGGAGGGCCGAGTGTCGGGTTTTCGCTCAACCCTTGTAAGGAACTCCCCTCTCCTGGTTGTCTAGGTCTCAATTAAAAGGAAAAAACAGTTAAGGTTAGGGGAAGGGTTAGCTAACATGCTAAGTATTTGCAAAGTAGTTCAAAAGTAGTAGCTATGTTGTTGCAAAGGTGTTGACCTTTCACTTGTGAGTTCCAAATATCTCTTACAGTCACCACCAGCGTGAGGGAGAGGTTCCAAAATGTGATTGTTACGCAACAGGACAGTTAACCCAAGCCGCCTTCAAACCAAGGCAGACTGCCTGCGAATTATATATAGGCTATGTTGCAACTTGTCAATTTCAAATTATTTTCCAACAAGTTTTATTTTCTAACAACAGTTTGAATTGAGGTGTGCTTCACATAGAAGGAGCCCATTTCACTGTTGCAAACAATTTATGTTTGCGGCTTTACTAAGCCGGACAAACATCTCTCTTCGACAAAAGCCCAAGCAGTTCTCTAGTGTTTCCCCAGATCAAGTATGTAGACATTTGAGCATCTCCTGTTGGAACAGAACCTGCACAAACTGTGTCCCTATGGCACATTTTCAGGCTGTCGCCCGCATTGCCTTCGTTGTTGTTTTCCTTATTAATAATAACTTTGGACATGTGTGTTCCTATCAAAGTAAGTACCTTATTATGTTATCATTATAGTTTCTGTATATTGGGTTGTCATTTCTACTGTAGCATAACGCACTGTATGTATGCATGGAGCATAATGTATTTACTGTTTTATTCACATGTTTTCAAGTACTGGTGACAAATCATGCATTCCACTTCGTGCATAGATTGTAATGTGTGTAAAATGATGTGTGATGTGTGTAAAATACTTTTTGGAAGATTGTACTGATTATGATGAGCTAAATGCCAGGTATGTGTGGTGCCATGTTTGTTGATATTACATAATGCATTCCGGTTGTCACGTAAATGGGACGGTAAAAGGCACGCAAAAGGGATGGTTCACTTGACTGACTTACATTTACATTTAAGTCATTTAGCAGACGCTCTTATCCAGAGCGACTTACAAATTGGACTTAGATTGTAACTGTTGTTCCTCAGGGTTGCCAGATAAGACCCCTCTTTCCAGGGTTATTATTTTTGTTTATCTTGTAAACTTCTCCTTTATTTGGCCCATATTTATTGATGAATCCCCCCACAATACCTTCCCCCATTTCCACCCAACAATGCTGTTTAGACGCGTTTGTTGCATCACACATTGTGTTGCTATTGTTCCAATCACATGTTTGCGGTCAACAATGATCACAAATATGTGATTGTTTACATCAAAGGGTTAATTAGCTAAAATGCTAAAGTTGTCCGTGATGAGATTCGAACACGCAAGAATTTGGCTTGCGAGACATTTGCGTTCTACGCCTACTCATCCACCCGACTCATCCACTCCTTTCGTTTTTGCCTAAGTAACCTATCATCCTAATTGGAGTGTCTCAGATTGATGTTATGTCTAGTCTATGAGACCAGTCTGCATGCTGCATGTTACCGAGAACCAGAGTCGAAGAACACGGTACAGCATAGTTCCAATATTGCTTCAGATACCAGAACTAGAGGCCCGTAACTTTACTAAACCCTGATGACAAAATGACCAGGTGTGACTTATACCATTACCTCTTTTCCTTGTAGCCCTGGATAAACACACCTCATTCAACTCATTGAGGGCTTGATGATTAGTTGACAAGTTGAATCAGGTATGCTTGTTCAGGGTTACAATAAAAAATGTGTACTGTTTGGTGTACTCGAGGACCAGCGTTAGGAAAACACAGATTTATACACCGAATTTCCATGGGCTCAAAGCTCAAATCCATGACTCATTCTTCTCTCCTGAGCATCCAACTTAATTAGAATATAATGATTATAAACGGTCCTATCAGAAAGGCCTTAATCAAAACAAAACTTTCATTTTTTAAATAGGCCTCCAATGAGCTGGTGGTATTAAAATTAAGCACACTATCGTGTTCCTTGTTGGAGGGAAGAGGAGAATGCTGCCATGATGATTTCTAAATCCTATCAGGGGGTACTATGGTGGCACATTGGCATTTATTATCAGTCAGTGTTTAATCAAGCGCCGGAGTGATTAAGTAGCAAATTGAGGAGCTTGTCATTTCTCAAAATTGAGTTTGTTGTGTGTGTGAGCAAGGGATATTATTCGTTATCATCTCACAGCCATTTAATGAGTAAGATTCTAATTCTGTTATTTTTACAAAACGAAATGATTCTTTTACCATTTTGTTTGACATTTGAACTAACTTTGATTGCCAGATTTACGGCTTTGCTCAAACTGAGACACCGTTTAAAGCTGCATTATGTAACTGTTTGGGCGACCCAACCAAATGCACATAGAAATGTGAGTTATAGATCTGCCATTCTCATTGAAAGCAAGTCTAAGAAGTGTTAGATATGTTCTATATGCACAATTTCTACGCATCCTGTTCCTATGTTGTTTGCGTCTTTTACTTCCGGTTTTGTACACCAGCTTCAAACAGCTAAAAATACAGCTAAAAATACAATATTTTTGGTTATTGAAAATACAATTGAAGTTGGAAGTTTACATACACCTTAGCCAAATATTTTTAAACTCAGTTTTTTCATTCACAATTTCTGACATTTAATCCAAGTAAAAATTCCCTGTCTTAGGTCAGTTAGGATAACCACTTTATTTTAAGAATGTGAAATGTCAGAATAATAGTAGAAAGAATGATTTAATTCAGCTTTTATTTCTTTCATCACATCCCAGTGGGTCAGAAGTTTACATACACTCAATTAGTATTTGGTAGCATTGCCTTTAAATTGTTAAACTTGGGTCAAACATTTCAGGTAGCCTTCCACAAGCCTCCCACAATAAGTTGTGGCCCGTTCCTGCTGACAGAGTTGGTGTAATTGAGTCAGGTTTGTAGGCCTCCTTGCTCGCACATGCTTTTTCAGTTCTGCCCACAAATTTTCTATGGGATTGAGGTGAGGGCTTTGTGACGGCCACTCCAACACCTTGACTTTGTTGTCCTTAAGCCATTTTGCCTCAACTTTGGAGGTATGCTTGGGGTTAAAGCTTTAACTTCCTGCAAACCATAGTCTGTTTTTTTTAATGGTGGTTTTCGAGCAGTGGCTTCTTCCTTGCTGAGCGGCCTTTCAGGTTATGTCGATACAGGACTCGTTTTACTGTGGATATAGATATTTTTGTACCTGTTTCCTCCAGCATCTTCGCAAGGTAGTTTGCTGTTGATCTGGAATTGCACCAAAGTACGCTCATCTCTAGGAGACAGAACGCATCTCCTTCCTGAGCGGTATGACGGCTGCTTTGTCCCACAGATGAACATGGTACCTTCAGGCGTTTGGAACTTGCTCCCATGGAGATCTACAACGGCTCATTTCAGTGAGTTCTTTGGATTATTTGGATTGTCCCATGATGTCAGAGCAAAGAGGCAATGAGTTTGAAGGTAGGCCTTGAAATACATAATATAATAATAATAATATATGCCATTTAGCAGACGCTTTTATCCAAAGCGACTTACAGTCATGTGAAAAACAACAAAAATTAACAGTAAACATTACACATACAGAAGTTTAAAAACAGTAAAGACATTACAAATGTCATATTATATATATATATACAATGTACAAATAGTTAAAGGACACAAGATAAAATGAATAAGCATGAATATGGGTTGTATTTACAATGGTGTATGTTCATCCACAGGTACACCTCCGATTGACTCAAATGATAACAATTAGCCTATCAGAAGCTTCTAAAGCCATGACATCATTATCTGGAATTTTTCAAGCTGTTTAAAGGCACAGTCAACTTAGTGTATGGAAACTTTTGACCCACTGGAATTGTGAAACAGTGAATTTTAAGTGAAATAATCTGTCTGTAAACAATTGTTGGACAAATTACTTGTGGCATGCACAAAGTAGATGTCCTAACTGACTTGCCAAAACTATAATTTGTTAACAAAAAATGAGTGGAGTGGTAGAAAATACGTTTTAATGACTCCAACTTAAATGGTTTTAAACTTCTGACTTGAACTGTATATTTTACAGCTGTTTAGACGGTACAATTATTCTCTACACTTTAGATTTTGTCACATAAACTGAAATTAGGATAACTATTTGAATTTTATCAACAAGGAAATAGAAGAGCGATTTCAGCATATTGCACATTAAAGGAACAAAATGGCCCAATGTAGGTTTTGCTGTCCAACGATCCATGTAACATCCCTCTAGGTTTAACTCAAAAGTTAATACGCAAAGGAAACTATGAAACTTTATAGCTTGCATTGGCTTCGTCAATGATTAAACGAGTTACAGCCAGGTATGTGATACATGTGAAATGTTCAAAACCTGATCAAGCTAAATCTGTAAGCATAAATCGTGTCATTACCGTAGGTTCATCTGAAAACGAAAGCTGTTAAGGGTTTCAGAGATCACAAAGTGTGTTTTTCACGGGATTCTGACACTAAGCATAGTTTCAAGTAGCTAACTGTTCAAATGATGATAAATGTCTTGCCTGGAGAAAGAGGTTTGTCTTTATTTGTATTATTTTCTACATTGTGGAATAGTAGTGAAGACATCAAAACTATGAAATAACACATATGGAATCATGTAGTAACCAAAAAATGATTAAACAAATCAAAATATGTTTTATATTTGAGATTCTTCAAAGTAGCCACCCTTTTGCCTTCATGACGGTTTTGCACACTCTTGGCATTCTCTCAACCAGCTTCATGAGGAATGCTTTTCCAACCGTCTTGAAGAAGTTCCCACATATAATGAGCACTTGTTGGCTGCTTTTACTTCACTCTGCTGATGCCAGGTCATCTGATGCAGCACTATCACTCTCCGTCTTGATCAAATAGCCCTTACACAGCCTGGAGGTGTGTTTTGGGTCATTGTTCGGTTGAAAAACAAATGATAGTCCCACTAAGCGCAAACCAGATGGAATTGCATATCGCTGCAGAATGCTGTCATAGCCATGCTGGTTAAGTGTGCCATGAATTCTAAATAAATCACTGACAGTATCACCAGAAAAGCACCCCCACACCATCACACCTCCTCCTCCATGCTTCATGGTGGGAACCACACATGCGGAGATCATCTGTTCACCTACTCTGCGTCTCACAAAGACACAGCGGTTGGAACCAAAAATCTCAAATTTGGACTCATCAGACCAACGGACAGATTTCCACTGGTCTAATGTTCATTGCTCTTATTTCTTGTCCCAAGCAAGTCTCTTTTTCTTATTGGTGTCCTTTACTAGTTGTTTCTGTGCAGCAATTCAACCATGAAGGCCTGATTCCCGCAGTCTCCTCTGAACAGTTGATGTTGTGATGTGTCTGTTACTTGAACTCCTTGAAGAATTTATTTGGGCTGCAATCTAATTTATCTCATTAACTTATCCTCTGCAGCAGAGGTAACGCGGGGTCTTCCATTCCTGTGGCGGTCTTCATGAGAGCCAGTTTCATCATAGCACTTGATGGTTTTTGCGACTGCACTTGAAGGAAGTTCTTGAAATTTTCCGGATTGACTGACCATGTCTTAAAGTAACGATGGACTGTCGTTTCTCTTTGCTTATTTGAGCTGTTCTTGCCATATGGACTTGGTCTTTTACCAAATAGGGCTGTCTTCTGTATACCACCTCTACCTTGTCACAACATAATTTGTCTGCTCAAACGCATTAAGATGGAAAGAAATTCCACAAATTAACTTTTAAGAAGGCTCAACTGTTAATATAAATGAATTCCAGGTGACTACCTCATGAAGCTGGTTGAGAGAATGCCAAGAGTGTGCAAAGCTGTCATCAAGACAAAGGGTGGCTACTTTGAAGAATTTGTTTAACACTTTGTTGGTTACTACATGATTCCACATGTATTATATCATCGTTTTGATGTCTTCACTATTATTCTACAATGTAGAAAATAGGTTTAAAAAAAATCAAAAACTTGAAAGAGTAGGTGTGTCCAAACGTTTGACTGGCACTGTATGTGTTATAGAAATTGTTGCGCAACCTTAGAAGACCACATTCGCCGTATCCATACATTTCTTGTGCCTCGTTGGTACAATCAGCAGGGAGGAAACAGTAGTTCACCTCCCCACAGGGGCCAATTACAGTATCAGGCCATTTTGCGGGTGGAGACGGCTTTTCTTTTCCTTTTCACTTCCTCGCCTGTCAAAACTTGAATCCAATAAAGTGTCTTCAACAAATGAACAGCTCTTTGAATGACTTTCTCGCAATGCTGAGAATGAAGAAAAGTGGGCAATCGAGAGAAACCTGCTGACCGCATGAGTGATGTAGCGGCAACAACAACAAAAAAAGGTAAATAGTGTTTACGCCGAGAGCATTACAAACGTGTTCTCTGACCTCTAGGGTACTTGTTGTGGCGTGAAGCTAGAAGTGGGGAGTTTGAAGGTGTACCGGAGGCGGTATTGTTGGGAGTTTAGGCCAGAAGAAAACTATTTGGTACATAACTAAGGCCCCCTACAATTTTTCTTGGTGCGCTTTATAGGGCGGCTGTGGTGCAGTCACACTTCATTACACCATGTTCAGCTGACTTTGGTCTTAGATCTGTCTGGTCAATTTGGATGAAGTATCTGTAACGGCTGTCGTAGGTGGAAGAAGGTGAGGACCAAGGTGCAGCGTGGTTCGCGTTCATCCGTTTAATAATGGAACTGAACACTGATTAACAAAAACACAGAGAACAACCGAAACAGTTCTGTCTGGTGCAGACACACAAAAACAGAAAGCAAACACCCACAACCAAAATGGGGAAAACAGGCTACCTAAGTATGATTCTCAATCAGAGACAACGAACGACACCTGCCTCTGATTGAGAACCATACTTAGGTAGCCTGTTTTCCCCATTTTGGTTGTGGGTGTTTGCTTTCTGTTTTTGTGTCTGCACCAGACAGAACTGTTTCAGTTCTTCTCTGAACCAAACACATAGAAATATAACATAGAAAAAAGAACATAGACTACCCACCCCAAATCACGCTCTGACCAACCTAACACAAAGACATAAAAAAGGAACTAAGGTCAGAACGTGACAGAATCAGTCCGGAAATGCAGTCATTTAGCTACCTTGCAATTTGGCACAGAACAGCTTAGAACTAAGCTCTTTCCACTGATGCCTAATAATACCATCCATCCATCCATACAACCATTCTAACCACTTGGCACAGATGTTTGGCAATGATAGGTGTTGTCCAGTAAGGTTCCTGTGGTGTTTGACCCCGTTTGTGGCCATACAGATGGCTATATAGTACAATGCAGTGGCCCAGTGGTGTGTCAGTTGGCTGTGTTTGGTTCATTGAGGTGCTGTGGGTCCACACCGGCCCTGGCTTAGCCTCCAGCCATGAGTCCTTATGAGGCTTGACAGCGTGTTTACTTTGGACGCCATTTCCTAGAAGTTTCTGCATGGTTTGGCGCTCACTAACAGTTGATGGCCGGCCTCTTTATTGAATTAGTTCTGTGTCAGAGCGTGAGAGTGAGAGAGGGAGAGAGATAGAGAGAGACGGAGTGGCTTTTGTCCTCTTTCGACATCCACCTAAACCCCTTCCCCTACTCTCTCTCCTACTGAGAGGGTCATGAATTTATGTTCCACGCTCTGACATATGCACGTGGACACTAACCCCAACACAAACATCAACAGAGTCAACCATTCAGGGGGTTATACATTGTGGTCGCACACAAACAGAAGTGGGGAAACTGGATGGATGTGTCGGAGATCCCATTGGATCTCTGCTTTATTCTATTGAGATGCCTCTCTTTGCGATGTGTTGTACATGTATCGCTTCCGGGGCAAATATCACATACTGACGTATAACGACCTTGTCCTGTATAGAGAAGCGTGTTCGTACAGCGAAAGAACCCGCGCTTCAACCAGTGATAGCATGTCTTCCTTGACCCATTGATCAAGCAAGAAAAGACACACAAACTCACATACGGTACTCTCCCACGCTACCAACTATAGCACGCCCACATCCCGCATCCTCCCACTTCTTCAAAGAGAATACAAATGGCTTCTTCAATCCCAACACTTTGAAGCATGGAGGTCCTCGCAGCCATTATTCAACTGGAGCGTGAGTAGCCCCGTTCTGAATGTGCTAACCTTGATCGCATGCTAGTTGTAGTGCGCTGGCACTCTAAGCCAAGATTTCAGATGATCTTTAACCTGTCATCTATGACGGATCCGGAAGCCTCGGGAGCACTATCTCACTACTGTAACAGATATGGAAACCAAATGCAGGATAATCCCCCAGTTAGCACTTTACATCACCATTATACTAATCTCAATCCAGAGCCCATTCAGATTAGTTCAGTAAAATTATAATGCTCCGTCCATCGCTCATAAAGATTAGTCATCACACTGATAATCCCAAATCGAAGCCAAACGGTTATTTATCGTTTATTGGGTGGCGATATATGTGCTGACAGGTAAGTAATGTATGCTTTTATGGTGTATAATTGATGTTATTCATTACCTAGATGTCAGCATCTGTAAAAAGGCGTCTTGGGGAACCAGTATACAGTATTCCTCGGTCATTGATTGTGGCCTGAGGGAGGAAAACCAGTGAAGAGAAAAGACACGGAGATCGATATTAGGCCACAATGTTTATTCAGTAGTGTTGTTTCAAAGTATAGGTACAATACTGTCTGCTTTTGTAAGACAAAAAAAAAAATGCCAGTCATTATCATCACCCCCCTGGTGTAATGTACGCACCTCCCTATTCTCTCCAAGAGAGCGAGTACATTTCCAAATGGTAGGCACTTTGAAGGTTTAAAACATTGGTGAATATACATTTGTATATATAATATATCTTTTCATATACTAATAAGCAATTGGACTCAATGGTCAGAGCTCTAATAGAAATAAAAATATATATATTTTTTTTTTAAACAAAGAAAGAAATGTGGCCATAATGGGAATATGTATAGTGATGGTGAGAATACCTTCTTTGGGTTTTGGTTATGCAGTTCAGTACCTTCCTTTCTATGATAAGCTGAGAGAGAGGGGGGGGGGTTGCATGTAGAGGGCTGAAGCTTGAGGGTATAGCAGAGTGGGGAAGGAGGAGGAGGAAGGGTTTAATGGAGGAGGATGGCCTCAGATTGGTGGTAGGAGTTCAGATGACAACGTCTATTTCACATTACCGTACAGCTCAACATCTCAAAAAAGGCAAACTTCACTATCTGTTGTACCTTTCTCCTCGTTGCAGGTTGATGCAGAGGGGACCGTTTTAATGAGAAAGGGTGACGGCAAAAACAGGTCAATCCCGTACCTTTGTACCTTTGGTGGTACATGTTTTGTGCTTGGTAACCAACCTCACACTGTCTGATAATCGCTCTCAGGAAAGCTCTTCCCCGGTAAACAGAGCAATTCTGCGGACCAGCACCTGTATTGGGATTAGCTCAAATCGAGATGCATTGACTGTCCACAACACTTGAAGCTTTAGAAAAAGGATCCAAAAGTTCCATTTCACTCTTAACAACTGGTACTGAACCACTGGGAACACCGCCGCCATCCGCACAGAGCTGACTCATTTCAATTGGCAGCTGGTGCGTGTCCAGTAGTACATAACAGGCCGCCAGAAAGGATCTCCTGACTAAACCAGCGACACGGGGAGACAAAAACACTGGGCGCGCTGGCAACACAGTGGAGTGAGACAAAGGGGAGGGGCCGACAGGTCCATTGGCTCTGCTCCAATCTGATTACCATGAGGAGATGGAGAGAGTGCTGGGGGTGAGAGTCAGAGGTGGTACAGGCAAAGTAAACTAGGGGGAAATATTGGGGGTGGAAGGGAGCCAACGCCCCTGAGCCAAATTTAACCCCAAATATACTAAACACTCTGAGCTGAACGAGACCAGCAGAGGAGCAATGCAGTGAATGTGCAATGTGAAACATCCACAAGACACACTGTAAAGTAGATCTTATATCTTT
The DNA here is from genome assembly GCF_021184085.1 of Oncorhynchus gorbuscha. Classification (NCBI taxonomy): domain Eukaryota; kingdom Metazoa; phylum Chordata; class Actinopteri; order Salmoniformes; family Salmonidae; genus Oncorhynchus; species Oncorhynchus gorbuscha. The sequence continues at coordinate 41,595,506 of NC_060181.1, read as the reverse complement.
TTCTTGAGCCCCTGCCACATCTTCGCTTTTAAAGACCAATTCCCGATTATAAACACGTACGCTGTATAAGAAATGGTTTTGACCAAGAGAAACATTGAAAGATAACAAAACAAGACAAAACAAAAATTAAATTAAACGCTCACTTTCCACTAGATGGGTGTGAGAGCAAGAAAATAAACATTGTAACCTGAAGGGAGAACATTTACATTGACCGTTATCAGCGTTAATATGAAGACGGAAAGTACTTCATGAAAACTACAAAGGCATTTTTTTTTTTACATCTGAGAAAAAAAAGATAAATTAATGAAATACACATTTTAGAGATCAATGTCAGACATGCTAGGACAAAAAAGAAAAAAATATATGAAGTAGGATTGAGACAGAATAATTATATTCAATTATTTCCACTTTTAAAAATATTCTTTACAAATACATACTGCTACAGTTAAATAGTAGTCAGTGACTAAAAACAGCTCCTTTGACAGAAGACAGATGGAATCGGTTTTTCTCACCTTTACAGATTGTGTTTTTTGTTTCGTTTTTTTCAGCCTTTTCAAATAATACACAAAATGTTTAAATACACTGAGATTTGCCATAAAATAAGCAATGCTTGGCTTTTCATTTAAAAAAAGAAGAAAGAAAATGTCTTAATTACAATACTCTATGCAAAAGCTTTCCTTTATGTATTTTTTTGTCAATAAATGTTTAACTTTTTTTGTTGTTGTTGTAATTTAACAGCTTTTGTCGTTGTCATGGACTGCCATAAACTGTCACTGTGATTTGTCAATCTTCTCGTGGGGGGGTGGGGCTTTAGGCATAAAACTCCTTGGTTGGGGCCTTCTGATATGCTGCCCCAGAGGGTTTCTTCTCTCCCAGGTCGTAGCTGCCCTCATCCTTCTTCCTCATGCGGTAAACCAAGAGGAGGATGAGGAAGATGGCAAAGAGGAAGCCAATAACTCCGCCCGCAATGACAGCTGTGGACAGAGAGCAGGAGAGATCAGAGGTTAGAGGTCAAAGGCTATTCAGAGGATACTGAAGCTTACAGCATCTAGAGAGGGAACTTTGAATGCACTGTACCCTTTTGGTAAGCAATCTACCTGTCAAGCTACTCAACATTACTCCCAGATCTTGCCCTTTTTTCTTGTGTGCTAATTCTTTACATAGGCTTTCGTGATTTACCCATTAATACTTGTATAAGGTTTCTTTATAGTCCTTAATCTGTTTTAGGTCCCTCGTGACGAAACAATCTCCCCTCTGCTTCAGTTTTATTTCAACATCTTGGACTGGCCCCTTGGCCCCATGGGTAAAAAGAAACCTGCCACTCTTCCAGCAATACACTCCTGGAAACCGTGCAGTGCCTCGGTGTGGAGCGGATAAATGTACATGAAATGAAGACAATTAGAGTTGTGGGAGCCATGGGGGACAGGAAGAGGAAAATTAGAGGTATAGAGGACAGGAGGAGGTTAGCTAGCCACGTCTGTTTGCACAGTGGGCTGGGCCTTCTGGTCTCTGGGTTTTACATTGAGTTAATCCACAGTATTTTACAGGCTTGTCAAGGCCCGGGTTTCAGTGGATGTGGCCAACGTGACAGTAATTGAAAACAAATGAGAAAAGTAGCACACCTAGCAGACAGACTTTGAAAAGTCAGGGCCTCACATGTCTACAGGGTAGATCATTTGAACAATTTTGAAATACACTAGTTAGACAAATATTCAAGTTTGGATGTAACTTTTAGAAATGTCAAACTTTGGAATAAACATAAAAATCCAAATGCGCAAAAGCAACTAACTGGATGGATGTCTGTGGGATACACACTACATGACTAAAAGTATGTGGACAACTGCTCGTCGAACATCTCATTCCAAAATCATGGTTATTAATATGGAGATGGTCCCACCTTTGCAGCTATAACAACCTCCACATACTTCTGGGAATGATTTCCACGAGATGTTGAAACATTGCTGCGAGGACTTACTTCCATTCAGCCACAAGAGCGTTAGTGAGGCCGGGCACTGATGTTGGCCGATTAGGCCTGGCTCGCAGTCACATTTCCAATTCATCCCAAAGGTATTCGATGAGGTTGAGGTCAGGGATCTGTGCAGGCCAGTCAAGTTCTTCCACACCGATCTCCACAAAACTATTTCTATATGGACCTCGCTTTGTGTGGGCATTGTCATGCTGAAACAGGAAAGGGCCTTTCCCAAACTGTTGCCACAAAGAAGGAAGCACAGAATTGTCTATAATGTAATTACATGCTGTAGCGTTAAGATTTTCCTTCACTGGAACTAAGGGGCCTAGCCCGAATCATGAAAAACAGCCCCAGACCATTATTCCTCCTCCACCAAATGTTATGCATTGGGGCATGTAGCGTTCTCCTGGTATCCGCTAAACCCAGATTCAACTGTCGGACTGCCAGATGGTGAAGCTGGATTCATCACTCCAGGGAATGCGTTTCCACTGCTCCAGAGTCTAATGGTAGTGAGCTTTACACCACTCCAGCTGATGCTTGGCATTGCGCATGGTGATCTTAGAATTGTGTGCAGCTACTCGGCCATGGAAACCCATTTCATGAAGCTCCCTACGAACAGTTCTTGTGCTGACATTGCTTCCAGAGGCAGTTTGGAACTCTGTAGCGAGTGTTGCAACCGAGGACAACCTGCTCCTAGATGTTTCCACTTCACAACAACAGCACTTACAGTTGACAGGGACAGCTTTAGCAGGGCAGACATTTGACGAACTGACTTGTTAGAAAGGTGGCATCCCATGACGGACGGTGCCACGTTGAATGTCACTGAGCAATTAAGAACGGGCCATTCTACTGCCAATGTTTGTCTATGGAGATTGCTTGGCGGTGTGCTTGATTTTCATACAACGGGTATGTCTGAATTAGCAAAATCCAGTCATTTGAAGGGGTGTCCACATACTTTTGACCATGCCGTGTATTTCCAGCACAACTATATTGACGTCCGAATTCATCCTCATCCATTTCACTTCTTCCCAGGAACTAACAGACGGCTGTCACAACAAAGCAGAACTAAAGTAGCAATCCATTTGTAGCACACGACATGTGTATCTCTGACACTGAAGGGAAAACTGCATCAGTGAGTGTGATTTCCAGTCAGATCATTTCCCTAGTTCGCATTTCGCTAGAGCCGGGGAATTAGCACTAAATTGGAGCACACCGCATTATGAACTCTGGAAGGTCCCACTGAGGGGTAATTTAGTTTATATATTAAACGGGTTATTTTCAGGAGCTGTAGAGAGCTTAGAGAGCTTGACAGACGTGGGGAGAAATCCCCCTTGCCCTTAGATGTGTGTTTTCTGCACCATTTACTACCCTGACCTATTAACAGCACGATTAAGGAATGATCGGGAAATAAACGAAATGTATAACATCAATGTTAAAACGACTGTATGATAGATGATTAGGTGTTTTCATCAAGAGTCCCTTTGCAGAGCGTAGATGAAGTTGCTGCACAAGTGCCTAAAGATAAAGGATGTAGCGAAGATGCAACAAACTGAATGTGCCTGACATCAAGCAGACACATTTTGGCATCGATCCAAGCATGGCACCTGACCTACTTCATAATCAAAGACGTACTCAAGAACTCAGTGGAGAATTCAATTTGCAGTCCAGTTACCTGACAGTAGCTAGGATCCCATCCAATTGGAGACAGATTTTAGTGTGAGTATTCAAAAATCTGCATAAAAACAATATGCGCATTTGTCCCCCCCCCCCATCAAATGTACTGTGAGCGATGACGTAATGCACATAAAAACAACTTTTGCGGTTAAATTCCAATGTACTGAATTAAAAAGGAGATGAAAAGGGGTTTCAATCGCGTTTAAAAACTCTGCTGATGGTGTTGTCACAAAAACAATTGTGTTATACAGCGAATGTGCTCACTCTGGACTTGGCAAATGCCCACTAGCCAACAGCACGTAGATACAGTGCGGATAGGCTACCTACAGTGCCTTCAGAACGTATTCAAACCCCTTGACTTACTCCACATTTTGTCATGTTACAGCCTCTATTCAAAAGGGAATAAATCCATTTTTTCTTTGCCATCTACACACAATACCCCATTATGCCAAAGTAAAAAAATGTTTTTTACATTTATTTGAGCAAATATCTCATTTACATAAGTATTCACACAAATGATTCAAGCTCTGTCAAATGGCCATTTTCAAGTATTTTAAGCCGAATTAAGTCAAAACTAACTGGGCCATTCAGGAACATTTAATGTCGTCTTGAAAAGCAACTCCAGTGTATATTTGGCCTTGTATTTTAGGTAATTGTATTCCTAAAAGGTGAATTTGTCTCCCAGTGTCTGTTGGAAAACACTGAGTATACTACTTTTATAAAGCCAGCTTCAGTTAGCTTCACATTCTAGCTCAGGCTTCATCCATACTATGACTCTAGCTGGCTTGTCATATGTGGCTAGGATTTTTTGCTTTGCTCTATTCCGTTTTTTTAATCCTACAAAACTCCCTTGCTGATGACAAGCATACCCATAACATGAAGCAGCCACCACCATGCTTGAAAATATGAGGAGTGGTACTCAGTGATGTGTTAGATTTTCCCCAAACATAACGCTTTTTATTCAGACAAAGTTGATTTCCTAGCAAAATTTGAGCAGTTTTACTTTAGTGCCCTATTGCAAACAGGATGCATGTTTTGGAATATTTTTTATTCTGTACAGTCTTCCTTCTTTTAGTATTGTAGAGTAACCACAATGTTGTTGATCCATCCTCAGTTTTAAGCTTTCACAGCAGTTCACAACAGTTTAAACTCTGTAACTGTTTTAAAGTCAACATTGGCCTCATGGTGAAATCCCTGAGACGGTTTCCTTCCTCTCCGGCAACTGAGTTAGGAAGGACCCCTGTATTTTTGTAGTGACTGGGTGTATTGATACACCATCCAACGCGTAATTAATAACTTCACGATGCTCAAAGGGATATTCAATGTTTGCTTTGTATCGATCGCCATGTTACCCGAATAAGACCCTCGATATATATTAGAAAATAGCATAAAGCTTAAGTACTTTAGGCGCATAAAAAGGTTAGATGGAAACCAGGTTGGTCATGTAAGAAATTCAACCTAATTTCCTATTTAAAAACTCACAACTCATAATCAACCTCTAGTCGATCACAAACAGTAGTCTAGTGTAGATGTGTAGACACAGGTGCAAGGACTGCATCCTGTGTCCACTGTCCAAACCACCAAACCCCAAGTGTGGTTTCTGTACATACCTGCCAGCACCTCTGTTCTCTGGAAGAGGTTTTCCGAACGCACCTCGATGGGCTCCAGGGGGGAGCTGGGGACGCCGGTGGTGCTGGTGATCTGGTTCTTACGCTCGTCCTCTGTGACGGGTACAGGGGGCTGGGAGGAGAGAATGAAAGAGTTACAGATTGAGGGATACATACGGGTTCTGTACCAACATAATGGCCTGGAGCCTCATTTGTCAATCGTGCGTGGGCACGAGTCTGGGCGTAAATCGGCCGCACGGGATCATTTCCACGCAAAGTGCGAGATTTAGCAACGTGTCCTCGACAGTGTGCGTACGTTTACGCACAACCGTGACCATGTGTACGCATAGTGCCAAGTGGTGGAATAAGTGAACTGCTTGTGTCAAGCGTGGAATGTTGAAAATGTCATAATAAGTCATCATTCAAGAAAACGTCATTGTATTTACATTTGACCACGTCAGTGCATTTGTACGATAACAATCCATATAAAAGGAGAGTCATTTGTTCAATTAGAGGCACGTGTGAAGGTGAAACTATTGTTGAAACACTATAAAAGTCCAAGATGATGGGGAATCGAATGAGAGGCTAATCTTGCTCTGTTTGGAAGATTCAGCACACGCTGCATTTTGCAGAGATTGCGTTTTTAGAGACGTGCTATCCACCCTTGTGTTTTTGGCAGCGGGGCGCTTGCCAATTGGCATCTTTCAGCCCTCGATGAGCCAATGTTTTGGATGCGATTCTCGGCAAAACAAATGTACAATCTCCATACACCATCGCACAACAGGTTGAAGTCAAGAGAGATTTCTTTACCATCAATGGGTTCCAAAGTACGACCGGAGCAATAGAGGGCACCCACGTGGCCATAAAAGCACCATCCCAAAACGAGTTCAACCCTGTGAAACAGACAAGGCTTCCACTCTTAATGTGCAGGTGATCAGTTAAGTGATGCGCAAAAGACGCTGCTGAGATTGGTGGCCAGGTGGTACGCACGACTCGTTCGTTCGGCACGACAGCGATGTCGGCCTATACGCCTACAGGAGGGCGCTGTTGAGGATGAGGGGCTTATCGGTGAGTATATTTTCCATCGCTAAAAGCAACTAATTGTCCTAATGGTCGTCTCTTTACAGCTGTGCTATAGCTTTACTTCTAACGGTCAAGCCACAACTGAACGAGCCAAATAAAACCTTTTGGTTGCTTTTGTTTTGTTTTTGCGACGTTGTATTTCATGGTACGGCGTTGTATACTCCCCACGGGCTTTAATGGGGTGATATTTGAACCATATTTGGTTAATTAGGGTTGTTTGGAGATGCAAATAGCCACGGTCGTATTGCTACTATCCATCCCTAGTCTCTTCAGATCCGTAATGATTGAAGGGGCTAGGGGAACAGGAAAGGGACCACTATTGGCAACAAACCCGTGTCCCTGACTTGGCTTAAGGGGAAGTGTATACACCATGGTGGGTCCAGGAGTTGATAGTGTTCCAAAATGTGAGATTATGGCTGTTGGTTCAGTAATCCAGCATAACGTACCACAGACCAGATCAACATCAGGGGTCTAAATGACTACTTGATCCTTATTGATCCTAGAATTCCAGCATTGGGGTCAATGCATGTTCAACTATTATCTGGGGGTGGTGAATTGATAGGCCCTCAAAGAAAATTGCAGTCAATTATCAACTCGTTGATTTGTACAAAGGAATATCTACCATATGCAGCAGATAAGGACTGGTCATAGGGCAGTTCGGGCAAATGCTCAATGGCCTGGTCCATCTTTAGCTCAGTGGGCCATTCTAAATAGCATTGTGTATGGGTTGTTTGTTCTGTTCCCTCACCTCTGTTCGGACTGGCTTCCTGGGCGTTTGCATTGGCAGGTCCTCTCTGGGTGTGGCTGTCTCCACTCTAGGAGTGAAGTCTTTGGTGGAGTCCTTGGTGGGTTCTGCTTTGGGGGCAATGTACAGCGTGCTCACGGTCACGGCCTCCTCGAACACCTCCTCGCCAATGCCTGCAGAGCAAGATGAAGAGATAGCACTGTTTGTACTACTTCCCCGGAACTCAATCACTTTCACTTTAATGTCTGCTGAAGGTGAAAGGTCGTTTGAGTCTGTGTTTAAGTCCTAAATCCTGCTTTTTCACGAAGACGTTTATTTTTAGAAGTACGTTACATTCGCATTCCTAATTCAAATGCAACAGACAAAAGCCACCTCCTGATATTCCCGAATGGGATGAGGTGGAGCTAATGTGAGGTGGAGCTAACGTGGAGGTGGAGCTAATGTGAGGTGGAGCTAATGTGAGGTGGAGCTAATGTGCTTCTACACCTGCATTGCTTGCTGTTTGGGGTTTTAGGCCGGGCTTCTGTACAGCACTTTGAGATATCAGCTGATGTACGAAGGGCTATATAAATACATTTGATTTGATTTGAGGTAAAAACAAGTGTTCGCTACAGTTGTCATAGCACTTTGTTTACAGCCTGCTTTGCTTTGGCCGCCTGCCTGTCGTTAAAACGTTTCGTAAAAGGTGCTTCGATACCTAAGTGAAACCTCAGTTTCGACAGACATGCCTGTTCTGGGTGAAAGACACAGTATACAGCAGTGACTGTTTGTGTCCGCCAGCCTGCCTCCCTGTGCGTGTTGACCCAGTTGAAGGCTACGGTGACCAGACTCTTACCTGACCCTGACCCCGAGTTAAAGTCGTCGTCGTCCTCGGGGTAGTAACCCCCGGACCCTGTGTCGTCAATGAAAAGTTCGTCCACTTCGGAGGACGACTTGGCCGCGTCCGCTATCTGAAAGAGAGAACGACAGAAACATAAGACTAAGTGTTGGAGGATTTAGACTGGAAAGAGACCACTTTTCAGTGTGCGAGTCTGACATAACTTTCCTGTAGCCACCACATTGTCTTGGAAAATAGTTCTAGCAGTGAACACATTCATGGATACTACGGTCTCACCTTTAGTAGGAGGCACTGAGTTTCATTGAAAAGTGAACGCCAACGCTCTTATCACTGGACTCAAAGCCGTTAGTTGCCCCAAAAAATGTTGCGTTGGTAGTTTCGTGAACTACAGAATGTTCTGCCAGGTAGGACCATTGTGAAATGCTTGAACATCGTAGTCCGTGTACCTCCGAGGAAACTTGTCTCCACAAACGGCGCTGGATTATATCACTGTCTCAAGAGACATAACACCCCTCTCTAAACAGATGAGCATTAAATTAGATGTCTAGCCCCGCCCGCCATCGTTTCCGGGGAGTGAAAGTCCATAGAAGTGTGTGTGTTTGTCTTACAGCTTAAACAGAGTAGCCAATAGAGAAGCTGAAATTGAACTATGCTGTTTGTGTGACTTGCAAAGGCATTAACCCCCTCGAGACTATAGCATGCTAGTTAATAAAATGTTATGTCATCCATCCTCAATTTCCTTTACACACAACATCATAGAAACTCTGTGTAATGACTGCACATTGGACAAAACATTGCCATTGCTGTGTGCGTGCATGTGGAATTGCTGGGTAGCTGGGTAGGCCCCATGGCAACCTCCATGGCAACCTCCAACCAACCTCCATTCAACCTCACTCAGAGCCCGGGTGTGATGTCCCCTCCATACTGATGCTACTTAAGAAAAGGGCCACAAAAGAGGGCCAACAATAAATCATCCCAGCGTTGCTAAGGTGCTTGTGTGGTGGTGGTGCTAGGTGCTGATAAACCTGAAACAAAATGAACTGGGATTCGATTTTACACTCGGTGCTTTTCCAGAAAAGGCCAGGGAACAAAAAGAGTTTCGGAGGGCCTGACATAAGAGATTACTCTTTTCTTTGGAAGGAAGCTGTGGTAAAGGTAGAGAAGTAGTAGTTTTGTGCTGTCTGTCTGTCTGTCTGTCTGTCTGTCTGTCTGTCTGTCTGTCTGTCTGTCTGTCTGTCTGTCTGTCTGTCTGTCTGTCTGTCTGTCTGTCTGTCTGTCTGTCTGTCTGTCTGTCTTGTCTGTCTGTCTGCCTTTTTTACTATGCCTGCAATAGATGAACAACTGAGCGCACCCACACACCCACACCCACACCGAGCACACACACACACACACACACACACACACACACACACACACACACACACACACACACACACACACACACACACACACATTATTCAATACATCACAAATATAAAGAAAGAAACACTAAACAATGACACTGCTATAGTGTACAAAGGGCAAGCACACAGTGAATCAAATCAGATATTAATTCTAGAGAGGAAATTGTCAGTAAACTCCTGCCCCCTTATCACTATTGACATTTTGAACCTTCCAGGAAGACTTGCCTTTGAATTATTCTCACAAGCTGGGAGTTCCAAGCCTAGAACCCCATAACAAAGAAGTGCCATCCCCATAGAAACATTAGGCTACTAGTAATTCTATTTCTACGCCATTCTCTCGTGTATGGAAACCCTCTTCTCCTTCCAGATAGTGTCTTCTGTGTTTGTTTACTTCCTTTCCACAGAAAGTGAGAGGCCAGACAGGGCACCGATTCTCTTTCAGCTCGTCAACTAAATGGCAATTAGGCTATTACAGCCTAATGCTGTTCCCCCTCGTGGTGCTCTTCACAAACAAAGCCTGCTCTACACATGATCTGACTACTGCGCACTGGCATTCTTTCAACTCAAGACATAAAGGCTTTCTTCCAAGCAGGCTTTTTCTTCATAAAGACGAGGGCTCCAGAGTACGGACAGACATCTGTTAATGCTTCAAGCATACACACGCACGCACGCGCATTTGAAATACTTTATTTGAATCCACCAATCAAATTTGCATTAAAAAAGGGATCCAGACATTTCAAAGGTCCCTGTATGTATGACACTCAAGGGTACAGAAAGCACATCCTTCTCCACGACAGCTGAAACAGAGCAGTACCGAGCCAAATGCTTTGCCCTAGTTTTTGTCAGGCCCGCAGTCTGGAGGCCACGCGCCGCACGCCTGTGTACGTGGCCGAGCCTGCCAAATATCAGCCCCACCAGCTTGAACCTCCACCCGAGACTGTCCAAGCGTGCCACGCGGGGCTGGTATTTCAGAAGCTTTCTGGCAAAGGCCTGCTCCATGGAGCCGTCAAAAGAGCAGCCCACTTCCAGAATGAGCCCTTCCCCCTGGCCTCCCCCCCACAACAACAATATTTGACACACAGGAACACATCCTCATCATCATCATCATCGTCACACCAGCTTCCCCTTACACAAGAATGTTTCTGTATGTGTGCTGGTGGTGAGACTACTTCACCTCTCTGGCTATCAGGTCAACAAGGCGGTCATGTCGAGCAACGCACCAATCCTTTAATGACCAGCAGCCATTCACAACATGGACAATGGACTCCATTACATTTGACTCATGTAGAATACAAAATGGGTCATGGTTCGCAGGGTTCCAGAGGGGTAGATTATATTTTGTTGGTAGGACTTGCAGCCTCGCCTTGGATGAGATGTTCCATCATGGGTGACAGAAGCCTCCACGACAACACCGAGATCTCACCCCAACTGCGTCAGAGGCCGTCACTGGCTCAGTTTGCACATCGGTCCGTGTCCACCTGAGCTCCACTCCAGTCTGGTTACACAGGTCGTTGAGGTCAGGTTGAGGTCAGGACAGTCTGACCAGACACCAAAGCACACACAGCGCGAGTGTCCAATTTCCCATTGACATTCCTCCAGGAAGTTGTCCTCGGTGTCCATGGCTAGTGGAACCTTCCTCCCCTCTTTTCCCTTGCATTCATTTATGTGAAATTTGTAAAAAATAAAAAAGGCTATTTAAATCATTTTTTATTCTAGGTCTCTATAGAGTACGGACAGACATCGGTTAATGCTTCAAGCACACGCACATGTGCCCCCCCCCCCCCCCCCCGAGAGTGAGAGAGGTCGGATACAAAACATACAATCCCTCTCCACTGGTATGAATAAAGGGGAGAAAGCCCGTAGAGAATTCACACAGCCAATCAGAGCCTTAGCCGAGACCCTAACAAGCAGCGAGCAGCACCTAGTCGTGCGCCTGACCGACTGATTGACTGACAGAGAGACTGCGATAACAAGGGTCTAGCAGCACTGTGGCTTCTATTAGAACTGAACTACAGCAGTTCCTACTGTCTGTCTGCTCCTCATGAACAACTAGTGGCCAGCAGGAGGCTTGGTGGTGATGCAGTCGGTCTCCATAGAGACCTTGTCTAGGGAAAGAAACATAATAGACAAGAGGAGAAAGAAGAGAGGGGGAGGAGAGAGGAGAGGCAGAAAGAGGAAAGAGGAGAGAAAGAGAGAAAGAGAGAGAGAGAGAGAGAGAGAGAGAGAGAGAGAGAGAGAGAGAGAGAGAGAGAGAGATTATGTGCTGCAGTAGACAATCTGTTGCCAGCAGGTTGCTTTGCTAAAAGCCTGTCAAACCACCAAACCTATGCCTGGCGGTGTCTGGAAGCCAAAGAGGCTCTCTCGATGTCTTGGGCAGTTAGCTGTGAGCTAGTGCTATTGTATGTATGTGTGTGTGTGTGTGTGGGGGGGTAGTTAGAGTAGGGGATGGGTGGCTAAGGGTCGTGGGGGTAGTGTAGGGTAGCTTGGATGAGCCATCTTGCCCCATCTCTAATCCGCGTTGACACACTGCATTCACTTCTTACACGGTCAATATTAACTCACCCCGAGACAGGGGAGATGGGGGAGAAAAAGAGTGTTCCTCAAAGGTATGCAGACACGCATGAATACACTCACACACGCATGGGCTCACACACGCACGGACACACGCGCACACACACGGACACACAGTCAGGCTTCACAGGAGTGGAAAACAAGAGACAGGGGACAGGGGGCAGACACTGCCTCAGACATTCTTCGTCGGTCTGGTGCTCTGCTCCCGCTCTAAAACATTTCCTTAAGAGTACCTCAAATGAACTATGAGGGCGAGCGACGCCCATGACATCAGAAAGCACTTGACTTGCAATGCCGTCCTTTCATGTTTCATAAGAATATCCACTCATGCCACCTATGGTACCTCACAGTACAGTGTCCAGGCTATATTAAGCCTTCAATGGTCACCGGTCAGTATTGTCCTCTTCTGTAAGACCATTGGCTACCGCTGTACTATCAAAAGAAATCGGTCTCCTCTCTCCTCTCATGGCAAATAAAAGTAGGGCCTGCTGAACGTCGATGACTTTCTGAATGAGAAAAGGCCTGGGTGTCTCTGTGTTAATCTCTAAATAATAAAGTGCAGGTAGCTGTGAGTTCATCTGTAAACTCAGCGAGCCGCAGATCCATACGGCTCAATTACTGTCACCACTCTGGCCTCCTTCCCGTCTCTCTCCCACTGGCACGTTTACAGGTTTTTGGGGTTTGTTATCGGCCCCGAATGGATGGACGGCTACGGCTTTTTCCCTGTGGCCGACCTGGCTGGGAGGAAAAGATTGGGGGGTGACTGGGCGAGAGCAATTAGCTTGAGTGGGCTAAAATGGCTGGGTTCAAGATGCAGTGTTCCAATAGTGAAGTGTTTCAAGAAGTTAAGAGTTGACTCTTGCTATTGGTCCTATGTGGAATTTAGTGTGTATCTTATTGCATTAAGAGATACCGACAACAACAACGGACTGCTAGGTTGGCATCGGTCGGTGGCCATTTTGCAGGATAACGCTAGAACCTGCTAACACTAAACAAACCAGCAGGCAGCTAGCTTCATAATGTATGTTTGCTGGTGAGGATTTGTTTGTCGAATGCATTTGGGGGTTGAGAAATTGAGTTGAAAAATACCAACGCTGCACCAATGGAGGTGGAGTTCAAACAGGGACCCAGAAAATAAACAAAATGCTTGTGGTGGTGGGGGAAAGGGGGGGGAGTAGGGTGGTGGGGATGGGGTCGTCTCTCAGCCGCTCTTCAGAACCTTCAACTTTTATTGCCCCCCCGGGGATCATAATAAGGAACTAATCGATCGTCTTTGAGACACTGAAGGGCAGGGGCTGTTACAGCAGGAAGTTGACACAAATCAAACTCTCCCTAAAACCAGACTGTGTGACCTAGAGCTATTCCAGGAGTGTGGGGGACAGCTTTGTAGCGTGCGCGTGTGTGTGTGTGTGTGTGTGTGTGTGTGTGTGTGTGTGTGTGTGTGTGTGTGTGTGTGTGTGTGTGTGTGTGTGTGTGTGTGTGTGTGTGTGTGTGTGTGTGTGTGTGTGTGTGTGTGTGTGTGTGTGTGTGGGGTTGACATTTACCATGAGAAGCAGCCTAATCCAGGAAACAGAATCTGTTCATCTGGCTCTGTTACTAGCAGCTCACTTTGCCACATGTTCCTTTTTGCATCACGCATAATAGCACAACATAATGCATTCATGATCGGGATTTCTGGTTAATGATTATATAAAGTAGAGGTCGACCGATTAATCGGAATGGCCATAACAATCGGAAATCGGTATTTTGGGGCGCCGATTTCAGATTTTTAAAAATATTTGTTTATTTTTATGCCTTTATTTAACTAGGCACGTCAGTTAAGAACAAATTCTTATTTTCAATGACGGCCTAGGAACGGTGGGTTTAACTGCCTTGTTCAGGGGCAGAACGACAGATTTTCACCTCGTCAGCTCAGGGGATACAATCTTGCAACCGTAGAGTTAACTAATCCAAAGCTCTAACCATTGCATTCCAACGAGGAGAACTAATTCGCCAGAATTTTACGTAAATATGACATAACATTGAAGGTTGTGCAATGTAACAGGAATATTTAGATTTAGGGTTGCCACCCATTAGATAAAATACAGAACGGTTCCATATTTCACTGAAATAATAAACGTTTTGTTTTTGAAATGATAGTTTCCGGATTTGACCATATTAATGACCAAAGGCTTGTATTTCTGTTTGTTATTATGTTATAATTAAGTCTGATTTGATAGAGCAGTCTAAGCAGCAGCAGGCCCGTAATCATTCACTCAAACAGCACTTTCGGGCATTTTGCCAGCAGTTCGCAAGCACAGCACTGTTTAACTTCAAGCCTATCAGCCTAATGAATGGTGTAACCGATGTGAAATGGCTAGCTAGTTAGCTGGGTGTGCACCAATACTGTTTCAAACGTCACTCGCTTTTAGATTTGGAGTAGTTATTCCCCTTGCGCTGCAAAGCCGCGGCTTTTGTGGAGCGATGGGTAACGCTGCTTCGAGTGTGGCCTTTGTCGATGTGTTCCTGGTTCGAGCCCAGGTAGGGGCGAGGAGAGGGACGGAAGCTATACTGTTACACTGGCAATACTATAGTGCCTATAAGAACATCCAATAGTCAAAGGTATATGAAATACAAATGGTATAGAGAGAAATAGTCCTATAAATACTATATTAACTTCAACCTAAAACCTCTTACCTTGGAATATTGAAGTCTCATGTTAAAAGGAACCACCAACTTTCATATGTTCTCATGTTCTGAGCAAGGAACTTAAACGTTAGCTTTTGTACATGGCACATATTTTACATGGCACACATTTTTACATGGCACATATTGCATATTGGCACATATTACTTTCTTCTCCAACACTTTGTTTTTGCATAGTTTAAACCAAATTGAACATGTTTCATTATTTATTTGAGGCTAAATAGATTTTATTAATGTATTATATTAAGTTAAAATAAGTGTTCATTCAGTATTGTTGTAATTGTCATTATTACAAATAACAAATCCCAGAAAATCGTCCGATTAATCGGTATCGGCGTTGAAAAATCATAATCGGTCGACCTCTAATATAAAGACTTTAAAATCCTAATTGGAAAACGAAAGAGGAGCTAGACAGACGAGTGCTGACAGTATATGCAGTATATACCTTTTGAAACCACACCGTTATCACTCGTAATAAACTGAAAGGTAAACACTGAAATGAACACAGCTGAGGTGCTCTTTCCTGTTCCAAAGCAGTGCCACACTTGCGTTGAGATGAGGGGTTTACCTTTTCATTTTGTGGTGCTGTGGACGGCGGAGAGCAGACATTTACGGCTTCATTAGCAGATCTTTATGTCCTCGTAAAGATTGAGTAAACGGTCTGAGACTGCGCTGAAATGAAAACCAGCAGACCTTGCTGCTCTATGGACCTGGATCAGTTCAGCCCATACTTCTGGGTAAATACGCTCAGTACTTTCAGAACCATTTGACCCGTTTCTGTTCGCCAACAAGGCCAGGACATTCGATACCCTCAAAAAGGCCTTCGAGTTCCGTCACGGGGCCATTCAAAAGTTTCAGCGTAAGCTTTGATTTAGTCATCCTAACAAACAATGTGTCCAAGTCCAGTCAAGCACCTCAAACCGCCTCAAACTACATCCATATGTGAACAAACACAAGCTGCAGAAGCAAACATTTGTTACAGTTTGACTGAAATAAGTCCTGCCTCGGGAGTTTTGGCAAAAATGGCAGTCTCACAAAGGAGAACAGAGAGTTTGACTAATTCCCTCCTCACATACACTGAGGATTCATCTACCTCAGACTGCATAAATAACACATGAGGCAAGAATCATAAAGAAGCCGATAACACAGAGACGGAGAAAATACTTTTCTTTTGAGCGAGTGCCAAAACAAATCCAACGTTTTTCCTACAGACGCCCAATAAGACACAACACACTCCCGCTATGACTTCCCCTGCTTCCTGAGTGGAAGAGAGTCAATTGCATGGTTTCCAACGAAAAACAGATGCGCACTGATAGCCTGGCCACGGGACAATAGAGTAAACTTCGCTTTCACCCCTACCTGTGCAATCCTATTTACGCCGTTCGGCATGACAAAATAAGAAAAGCCAATGTGCCCCAATCTCGCTGCGGTCTCGGTGTGTGCCTGCGAGCGCTCACACGCTGCGACACATTATGGCTCATTTACTTCATCTCAGACCATGAAATAGTTTACCAGAATACCAATTAAAGCCGGTCTACTTGACTCATCCGCAGAGGCACCTGATGAGCCTAATATAAAGTTAATGTAACCCTTCAGTGAACCCCCCCCCACACAGCACCCATAAAATAATAAGAAACAACGTGGCTCATGTGGTTTCAACATGTCGAGTTTTCAGTGAATACCTCAGCTCTGTGGCATCTAAGCCCGTAGTCCGTGACAAGAGTTCTTTCTGCACACAGCCCTCTACGGATTCCCAAATCCACCGTTCGGTATACTACCTGCCCCCGGGTGGGAATTGGGAAATTCCTCAGCCCCGTTAAACAGCTTTGATATGCACTGGAAACCCAAGGTTCTTTGTCAGCTCGGAAACCCAATACGCTGGGAAATGGGCTTCACCTGCGAGTCATTTTTGTGAGGAGGGAAACTGAAAGATTTGCTGCAGCACAACAGGTTCCTTACCTCAAGTCACAGTGGAAATAGGAGGCTGTAACAAGCATGGCTGAACAGAAACAAGCATGGGGTAGTTTTAAGTGCTTAGGCCTGTATAAAACAAGTCTCATATTCAATAGCCCTAAGACCTCTAGCTATAACAAAAAAAAGGTATCACTAATCTAGAATTCCTACATCCAGGAAAGGCGTTCTGGCTTGACTACCATACATCAAGTCCACTACCCTCACAAATACCACTGGGCCAGTCAAAATGGTGCCCGTATCAACATGAATGGTACGTCTCTTCAGGGGGCAGCTCTGTGAGGGGAGGATGTTGCTTGTTCAACAGGGGTGGGGGAGAAAGGTTGAAGGGGGGCTTAGAAAAGTTTCAATCCTCAGCAAACCACCGACCCTCGAATTGATATCGTCTGAAGTGGAAAGGTAGCGTGCCGTGTTCGCAAATTCACCAATTGGCCGGTTCTGACTTGTCTGAATGACGTTGGAGACGCACTAGTGTTCATATCACACATCCCTGACTAACTCAGCAACACATTCCTTCCCACAAAGGAACGTTTCAGTAAAGGTTTGAACGCTCCTTCCTTTCACATTCCAGCTCGCCGAAAAGTAACACATTATCAGCGACAAGGCAATGACCGTTGGTCCTCAAACGTCTCCAGTGAAATGAGCATGAGGACGAGAGTGGAAGAGCGGTTAACAAATGTGATCTTTAAAGGTTATATAGACTGAATTAGTCCTCCAGCCAGTTAATCATTGGCTCATATCACCTATAAAGAGAGGTTGATGAGGAGAGAGAGAGAGAGAGAGAGAGAGAGAGAGAGAGAGAGAGAGAGAGAGAGAGAGAGAGAGAGAGAGAGAGAGAGAGAGCACAAAAGAGAAAGAATATGAGGAGACATTTGAACACACACACACACATTTCCACAGGCGTCATCAGTTTCACCTTTAATTAATAGCCGGACCAAACCTCTACTGATGCACTTTTGGCTAGAGGCACATTAAAGCAAGATGAGGCGCTTTCAATCTCAATCATGGGGAAAATGAGAAGGCCTGCCCCGCGGTCGGCTCTAGACGCTCCCGCTGAAGAAAATGTGCACTTTCCCAAGAGCTCATTCCCCAAGTCTGAGTAACCTTCCCATGACTCATTGATCTTAATATAAAACAGATCGGATTTCCATTCCTGTAGTAAAATCCCTGGGGGCCCGGGTTGGGGGGGGGAATGTTTAATTTGCCTTCTGGCCTCAAAGACGTAGATTACACCTTTCTGTCTTCTCCTGCAGCACATTAATATTGTCTTACTTAGCTTTGAGCCTACAGGTGGAAGAGAGGACTGCTTTTTCTGGTAAAATATGGAAATTAATACTTTTGCTCCCAGGCAGGTATAATTGGCTCTTCGTCATGGGGGCCTGTACACATTAGGCAGAGTATGCAGGATGGATATTGCAGGAAACAGGCCTTGGGTTCTGTTCAAAGCGCTCATCTCTTTGGCTTGATATGCAACACTCGAGCGCGATTGGGCTCTCCCTGAACACGGGCCACAGGCTCAGCTGGCCCGCGTGTGGTCCAGATTCGGAGCGCCGTACCGTTCCGCCGGGAGCTGTCAACGACTGAAAGGCATTCCTGCCTGATGAAAAGCTATCGGAGGATGAATGCCGAGAGGACTTGCCAAGTCCTCTTCTCGGAGAGGCAAAACAGGTCTTCGCTTTTTCCTTATATCTTAATATGAGCCAGAGGGAGGGAATGGACGAGGATGGATACTTTTTTTTACCAAAGATTCATTCCTGATTACTGCATTGCTGGAATAAGAAGTGGAGTGTGTACTTTGACTGTGACACGAACAGTGACTGGACCAAATCCCCTCAACAGTATTCAGCTTTATATTCCAAGGACTCGATTCAAACTGTTCACATGAAAACAAGTTACGTAAAACAGGAGCTAACACCTGGGCCGCGGGGGGCTTTACAGTGCACTGCCACGGTACACAAACCTCCAAACAGGCGGATAGGCACAAACACATGAAGCGGCATGCGGTCTCACATGTACATAAGCACAGGGACTCCGATTTTTGTTCATGGGTCTTTACTGTACAGGGTTATTAAATTACCTCTGATCCATGTCACTGTTGCCATCGTGTCACAAGGCACTTCTCATTCACGCTTCAAACAGTCTGCGATTCCCTTCAGCGTGTCAGGATAAAGGCATGGCTTCAATCAGCATCGCTCAAAGCCTTTGTGTTCGGTTCCCCCGGGCCTCTAAAAGAGCTATGGCATCCAGGGAGGGGGGCGTGATGGATAAATTACCTGCTGGTTCAAAGTTTAATTGAATCCAGATTCTAAGCCTCGGCCAGAGTGGTGAAAAAAGTAGCTGTATGCGCCTTTGTCCGGCTTCCATCCAGGCTTTTAAACCTTTTCTTAACAGGAAACTCATGAGTTCTTCAGAGCCAGCTCATTAACCCCATGCAGCCAGGAAGGGCCGTGACATGAAAGAGCTTCGAGGAGCGACGGGTCAAAGGTGACCTGACCACAATGTCATATTGTCTTCCTCACAACATAAAGCAGAAGAGTGGCTCAATGGGGGGGGGGGGGGATTTCCTTGTCTCTTGGTAGTCAAGGCGCAATGGAGATTGCATGTGACTTTTGAGGTTTTTTTCTCTTTTCGACTTTTTTTTGTCTTTTTAATTGATCACATCCAATTTTATAGGCATGGACAGGCAAGTTTTGTGTTGACGTAACAAGATTATTTTCCGAATGTATTTAGCATTCACAGTTTAGCGTCATTTCCAATCTTATTCCTTTCATTTACCGTAAGAAAACATAAGAATGGACCGGTGGGATGTGGAAAAGTTCATGCTCTTTCACCCACACTCAAGCTCATTTACACATATGGCCTTTTCCCCACCCACTTATCTATTTGTGCCGAAAAAATGATGACCTGCCAAAGCTCAGTCTATCTCTCACTGCCACACTGCTGCAAATGGGCCTTTATCTGGAGAAATAAAAGTCATATGTATGAGGGAGGGTGGACGGGTGGGAGGGGCGATTTCACTGCTTCAGTGGCTGATCTTACTTCAACCCTCACAGCGCAGCAATTGAATTCCCATCCAACCCTTCCCTTTAGAGGATTTGAGTTCAGGGGAGTCAGGAGGGTTCTGCACTCTGGTGGGGGGGGGGGGGGGCGACAGTACGAAGAGGGTGGGCTGCGAGGAATAGGGAGGGGGGGAAAAGGAGGTGGAGATAGAGTTGCCATAGGGGTGATGACGCAAGTTCCTCTGAGAGCATGATGTTGACTATGATGTTGACTATGATGTTGACTATGATGCTGACTATGATGTTGACTATGATGTTGACTATGATGTTGACTATGATGCTGACTATGATGTTGACTATGACGCTGACTATGATGTTGACAATGATGCTGACTGATGCTGACTATGATGTTGACTATGATGCTGTGTTGACTATGATGCTGACTATGATGTTGACTATGATGCTGACTATGATGTTGACTATGATGCTGACTATGATGTTGAAAATGATGCTGACTATGATGCTGACTATGAGGTTGACTATGATGCTGACTATGATGCTGACTATGATGCTGACTATGATGCTGACTATGAGGTTGACTATGATGCTGACTATGATGTTGACTATGATGCTGACTATGATGTTGACTATGATGTTGACTATGATGCTGTGTTGACTATGATGCTGACTATGATGCTGACTATGATGTTGACTATGATGTTGACTATGATGTTGACTATGATGCTGTGTTGACTGATGCTGACTATGATGCTGACTATGATGTTGACTATGATGTTGACTATGATGCTGACTATGATGTTGACTATGATGCTGACTATGATGTTGACTATGATGCTGACTATGACGCTGACTATGATGTTGACAATGATGCTGACTGATGCTGACTATGATGTTGACTATGATGCTGTGTTGACTATGATACTGACTATGATGTTGAAAATGATGCTGACTATGATGCTGACTATGAGGTTGACTATGATGCTGACTATGATGTTGACTATGATGCTGACTATGATGCTGACTATGATGCTGACTATGATGTTGACTATGATGCTGACTATGATGTTGACTATGATGCTGACTATGATGCTGACTATGATGTTGACAATGATGTTGACTATGATGCTGACAATGATGTTGACTATGATGTTGACTATGATTTTGACTATGATGCTGACTATGACGTTGAAAATGATGCTGACTATGATGCTGACTATGATGTTGACTATGATGTTGAATATGATGCTGACTGTGATGTTGAATATGATGCTGTGTTGACTATGATGCTGACTATGATGTTGCATATGATGTTGAATATGATGCTGACTATTATGTTGACTATGATGCTGACTATGATGCTGTGTTGACTATGATGTTGGCTATGATGCTGTGTTGACTATGATGCTGACTATGATGCTGACTATGATGTTGAATATGATGCTGACTGTGATGTTGAATATGATGCTGTGTTGACTATGATGCTGACTATGATGCTGTGTTGACTATGATGTTGGCTATGATGCTGACTATTATGCTGACTATGATGCTGACTATGATGCTGACTATGAGGAGGAAGGGGAAAATAAATGGCGAGAGGTTGATGAAGGGAGCGAGGACACACAGTCAGTACCGGCAGAGGGAGGAGGCAAGAAGCAGGAGGAAACACTAATGGTGTTACGGGAGGAACGGATGACTCAGAGCGAGGGCGTCAGGTGGTGATCTCTGATCACAGTATACAGGGCTAATAACAGCAGAGGACACAAACTGGCGCTGGCACAAAAAAATATCTGGAGCATCGACCCGGTCTCAGCACAACCTGCAAGAACAGTGATCCAGGACCAGGGGGGTTAGTAATTACCTGGTCGGGGTAGCTATGCCCCGTCGCTACGTTCAAACACTGATCCAGAGACAGGTCTAAAGTTTCACACTGAGGCACCAGACCTCACCGCAAGCTACAAATGTTGACCGCACTATGAGGTAAGATGGGAAACAATAACAACCTTAAAGGCATGCTCAAGTCAAGCGGCAACTTATGAAGAGTGGGAAGCCAATATTAATGTAATAGCCGATTAATGAGGCATGATCCCAGCAAGGCCCTGGGAGCTGGGATAGTGGCCTTATGGGTTTGCACAGTCACAGACTACTCAACAGAGCATCATAGAGACATTAAAACATTGACCTAAACCTCCGATGGCCAGATGCTCGTGGAACAAAGCTGCTCTCTAATGCAACAGCTTTAAATATGTTTTGGTAACTCTGCGGTGCTGGGGACACACCTACTACCCTTTCACACAGTTACACAATTACTGGGTGGATTATCAGTTTAGGAAGTCACCCGGGGTATAGTGGCACATGCTGAAGATTAGCTGCTATAGCCAGCGTTCAGGGAGCGATTCACAGGAAGAGATCAAACACCACTCCACAGAGAGGAAGCCATTTGAATGTGTGTGTGACGCTTGACAGAGCACTACCGCTCCATCCGATTCGGTCTCCACGTTTGTTGAAACAAACTGCTCCACAACAAAAGGGAAATCATTTCCTCCCCGTGTTTTACATGTGCAACACAGCTGCTGGGAGTCAACTGGAAAACAATGTAGCCGCAGTTAGTTCACAAAGCAAGGGGGTAAGCGACTCACAAGGCTCTGGACAATATCATCGACACATTATGTAGACAACTTTTGTAAAGCAGCCACAATAGACCAGCCTTTTCCGGTCTCAGTTTATTATCAAATGACAAAGGCCATAGGCGTAGAAGCTACCCTCGGACTATAAATATCAGGGCTTTTACAAAAAAAAAGCAGGTTGGCTTGGATTCTATGGCGCTTTTATGTGACTGTTCAAAGCAGCGCTTTAGCCCTGAGCTCATGTTTGAGAAAGATGAGGCAAAAGGTCTCATTCATATTCCATTCTGTGTAAATAATTGAGTTTGTGGCTACAGAAATAGGTCCTGTGCGAGTAACCACGGCTTGGCTTCATTCTCAATCTTTAATGATTATGTGGCAGAAAGAGCATTTTCCCCCGTCAGGGCCCCTTGGAGAAGCCCACTTTATCAAGACATAAAACACACTTTTGAGACAAGAGACATACCCACGCACGCACGCACACACAGCCAGAACTATCCAAAAAGGACCGTTTTGTCCTCCGTCGGGAACCACTGATAGTCATCGCTGACAAGACTGTGCGGCTAAAAACAGCTTTAATGTATCTGCCAAACCTCACTCTCGCTACGCAGCCCAATTACATCCCTCTGCTGTAATTCCTGAGGAATGTGCGGTTCGGAAGTCCGCCGTCTCGCTTTCCCTGAGTTCCTGAAACAACACAAGGTCACCCCATGCTCCACCCTCTGTCTTACTGCCTCCATATGGACAGGCAGAAGGTGCTGAGGATACGGTAGAAGAAGCATTCCGACTGGTCCCAGAGACACACCGAGCGCCTGTATTCATTGGTTAGCAGAAAGTTCAAACACAACATTAGAGCCTTTGAATGGGTCTCGGTAGCTGGTATGTGGAACAACTTTGAAATGCCGGTCCTCTAAGCAGGAACAGAAGATGTGTAGAGCGCTGAAAAGCTGGAGAGCAGAGATTGTGGTGGTACACACCACACTAAAGGGGAGATGCTACTATACCCCACACAAGTACAGATGTCTTTAAAGTATTTGTAGCCTAGACCCCAACAAAACCTGTCAAGATGCCTTATGTGGACAATAACTCACACATAGTAATGGGAAGCCACACAAAAAGACAAAAGGGTAACAGACTGCTTCAAAAGATGCCATGAACTCCAGAACATTCCGGAAGACTGTAAATCTGTACGTAATGTCGAGGCCCGGGCACTGGCTGGTAGGGTAGGTCATGTCTGGTATTTTACTAAGCCTTGGTGTTGGATGCGTTCTGGGAGACAGCCACGAGGCTCTATTTTCTCTAGAGGATATCTTGGGTCTGGAGTCTGGGAAGTCGGCCATCATTCCAGCCAGCCAATGAATCACTTGATTAAACAAATTATTGTCATCAAAGTCATCAAGCCTCACGCCTCCGGGCTAACCGGTTTAAGCATAGCATGACAATGCCAAGATTAAAAAATAAATGACCATTGGCCCAGTCAGGGATGGGAGAAAACGGAGATATGATATACACACTATCAAAGGTGACAGATTGGGAAAGTGGATTTTCAATAAGGTCACCGAGGGCCAGAATTTGAGGAAACGCCATCCACAAAAGTCTTTCCTTGAAATGTTCCACCCATTAAGACTTTGCCGTTGCCTCAAAAGGAGAGTGAGGACATTAGCGTGTCAGTGGCATTTACATTTAAAATCAAAATGGATTCCATCTCACACGGTTCTTTATAGGCTCCTCCCCCCGTTTAATAAAAGTGCCCTCATTCTCTCTCTCGGTAACGGGAGCGTTTTCGGGACACTGGACATGGCTGGACACCTGAGTCAGAGATGGCACTATATCAGGTTTTGTTCAGCTCTATAAATTATACAAGTGTACCGTTTTTCATGCTTCTATACCAGCGTGAACAATTACCCGGTTTATCTACTGGACTATTTGGACAGTGTGTCTGCCACCACTGGCCTGGAGAATCAAACTAAAGCACATCTGAAAAGGGCCTTTCAGTCATGACAGGAGACGCAGGAAGCTGTATACTTGCTTCTAACAATGCCTAAGATTGAGGATAATAGAATGTAGCTATTTTACAAAACACAAAACGGTTTAAAACGTCTTTGTACAACTGAACCAAATCTGAATTGGCGGCATTTTTCCGGAGAGCAAGAGAGTAAAACATAGCTGTGCCTTGGAGGGCAATTATTAGTTTGAAAAACATTTCCCTACGGTACGGTGTACCTAGACAGAGAACTGAAGTACTTCCTGTTTTTCTCAAACTGTTCCTATGACAACCACAACTCTTTGCTGAATATTCATGACTGCTCCATTAAATTCAAAGCCAATGAGTAGAAACGTTTACACATGACCTCAGCATTTGGATGAGAGGTGCTATTTCGAAAGCCTCTAACGAATCTTTACGGAAGTGCCTCAAAACCCTCTGGAATCTGTGGGATTTCTCATGAAAACAACATGAAATTACAGTGTTGCACTGAATCAAGTCAGGGTTTATAATGGAAACACCAGATATTAAAGTGCATTTTTCTGCTTGGCGGAGCACAGTACAGATTTCAATTAGGTGCTTTTTTAGGACCGATAAAACATGCACGGAAATATGAGTGAGAACAGATGTGGGAAATGCGGCATGTTGTTTTCCAGCGCAATCTTGGGAGCGGGATGGAAAAATTCAATTGAAGTCACGACTTCTTCATATATCCCCCATTTGTAGATAATACCCCACAGATGAAGCACATTCCCACTCAGATCCTAGTCTATACAGGAGAACAGAGCCAATAGGGAGAAGGAGAGGTTTCCCAGGCAACAGATATACACAACAAGCTTGACCACAAACTATGAAACTCTGCTGCAATAAGATTTCTGTAACTTAGTGTGGCGGTCGTGTGCCCAAGTCCGAGCAAGGAGATGGAGAGTGTCGGTCAAAGTTTCTGTTTTTAATTAAGTGACAAGAGAGTAACTCTGTGCCACATAAAATATGATGTGTACACCATCACTCTAACGACGTACGCTGAGAGTGATGGTGAAGCATGTTTTAATAAATAAATCAAATAAAGCACAAACATGACCCGGGAACAGAAACAATGACGACTGGGGAAGAAACCAAAGGAGCACACCTGACAGTACCCCGTCCCCGGAGCGTTCGGCTCCAGCTACAGGACCTGGGGATCTGGAGAGAACTGGTCGCCTCCGCTGAGGCGCAGAAACCTGACGTGAGAGCCTGATGCGTGAGAGCCTGATGAGCCGGCTGAAACCTCCCCGGTCGCCTCGGTCGAGGCACGGGAACCTGTTCACCCAGCTGAGGCATGGGAGCCTATCGAGCCAGCTGAGGCATGGGAGCCTATCGAGCCAGCTGAGGCATGGGAGCCTATCGAGCCAGCTGAGGCATGGGAGCCTATCGAGCCAGCTGAGGCATGGGAGCCTATCATGCCAGCTGAGGCATGGGAGCCTATCGAGCCAGCTGAGGCATGGGAATCCTACAAACCGGCTGAGACCTCCCAGGAAGCTCCGGCTCCAACACCTGGACCCGACATCACCTCCAACCCCAAAAAAACACTCCCTGATGCTTCCCTTTATTGAGTTGTCATTCTGTAACGTCGGGAAGCAAGTTCATGGAGTGAGTGTTTTAATAAATAAATGAAACACGTAACACAAACAACGGACAGACGTGACCCAGGAACAGGAACAATGACAACTGGGGAAGAAACCAAAGGGAGGGACATATAAAGGGCAGGTAATCAAGGAGGTGATGGAGTCCAGGTGAGTGTCATTGTGTGCAGATGCGTGTAACGATGGTGACAGGTGTGCGCCATAACGAGCAGCCTGGTGACCAGGAGGCCAGAGAGGGAGCACACGTGACAATCACATACAATTTTGAGGTTTCATCTGACCTCACTCAAAACAATGATCGAATGCGTTGCATGACAATACGTCCAAATAGCGTTCCAAATATCGACGGGAGATAAGAGCATGCAATTGAGTTTTTGGATCATTCATTTGTCATTTCATTGGAATGATTCAAAGCAGAAATGGCTTTTTTGACCCAATACAATGGGTATTTCTCTTGGCAACTGAGACTTACTGGGGATAGTGTTAGGCAGATGTGGGATCATGTGCTCAGGCCAAACACTTAACTCTCATTACTGTCCTAACTAGCCTAATCCAGCGCCATCCTGCTCGGCACATAGGTCCCCCCCCCCCCCCAAGTCAGACATCCTCAAGCATTCCTAGCAGTAAAGCACCAAACAGAAGGAGCCCCCTTCGCCAAAAGGGAGACCAAATTCACACTCTCCTCTTCATTTAAAGTGTAACCAGGCTGCAGGCATGGTAGTACAGGAAGGAAGCAGACAGGTTAAACACAGGGTCTTTTCCCTGCTTTTCTTTTCTTCGTCACAACCACAGAACCTCCACCACAATCCTCTGAAGGAACTTTTCATTTGCTAAGCTAATTAAGGGGTGAGAGAGAGAGAGAGAGAGAGAGAGAGAGAGAGAGAGAGAGAGAGAGAGAGAGAGAGAGAGAGAGAGAGAGAGAGAGAGAGAGAGAGAGAGAGAGATGGGCTGCTTTATAAACAGTTACTGTTTTCAACAAAAACTTGACATCCACGTTAAGAAAGGTGGGGAGTCACTAGTTTGTCAAATTGTGGCTCCTTACTGTCTACACATGCACGGTGGCAGGGGCCAAAGTTAAACCACCGTCCATGTGCTGCCTCTCCCCAATGTGTTTCCCCAAGCCTAGAAGGCTGGACTTTGTCTTTAATAAAGACAACTAAATACACACACATACACACAACCTCAGCCTCATGAAAAATCCCTTCCAAAAAGTCAAGAGGAGAGAGGGTGGGGGAGGGGGGTTGTTCCTTTCAAACAAACGCACACACGTCCTGCAGATGTCCGCGAGGCGTACACAAACACTCCCTTCTGGAGTGTCAGCAAAGCAGAGCGTTGGTGCTGCATCTCTCGTCTTAAAAAAAGCAACAACATTCTTTTCAGCTGTCTCAATGTGGAATAATAATGCAACTGTTCTCAGGGTAACTTAAGACGCGGCGGTAATGACAAGCAGCGTCTTAGCCTTGGGGGTGGGGTCGACAAAGCAGGGCTGCGTGCGTGGCTGATGACAAAAGAAGAGCGCATGGGGACAGATGCTTTCCTTCAGAGGCCCAAGGAGCCCGGGCCTGCAGAGTCCATTAGAGATTGCGTAACGCTTGGCAGATAGGGAGATTGAAAATGCTAACTTTGAACGGTAACAACCCTCACCCCGTTTGACCTAAAATCATGAAATGAGGTACATAGGTCCCTCTCCTTACAAGGAACAAATGTCTCGGGGACCCATAAGGTCAGCCATGATGGATTTTCCTCCATTTAGAATTTTGGGCTAAACTTTTAAAACGCTACTCTTCTGGCAACGAATGACCGATCTGCACGAAACTTGAAGTGTGGCATCTATAGACAAAAGGTCTCTCAATGCAATATTTTTCCAACTAGTACCTAAAACCACAGGGCCACTATTGACCAATCAACATTCACTTGGGGTTGGTCTGGGACATAAATCAGTCAAGGATATTCATATTGTAACAACACAGTTGCAAACACTATAACTGGCGCTATAACGGGACAAAATGTATATTTTTGACTCAGAGTGATGACATTTGGCTCACATGCTCAGGGATATGAGTCGAGCTAACCCACGCGATATCACAGACACCGCTGGCCTGATTTTGACAAAACTTGGGTGAATGATGAATCTTGCCATAGAAATCTGTCATTTACAAAATTACACTGATTGGCCCAACGGGGGCGCTACATCATTTGTGGGGGGCGACATGTTTACTGTTCATTCTTGTATGTTCAATATTTCTTAAATGATAGATGATGCACTTTTTTAAATTTTATTTTTTACAAAAGGAGGATGGGATAAAGCCCTCTTATAGTCACTTTAAAAGAAACTGCGAGTCGGGTTCTAAAACTGCGCAGAGTCGGGGTGTATAGCTATTCAGGTCAGAACATTCAGAGAAGTTGCAAGAATCTACAGGTATGTCAATAAAGTTGGTTGAAAATTGTATACCGTATCTAGAGGAATAGGAAATGGAAAAAGGCTTGGCATCGGTGGTTCTGGGCCTGCTAGTAAACGCAGTTTGTGTATTGATGTTGCTATTGTCTTCTTTAATACAGAAGCCAAAGACAGCCTCAGGTGTGGAGCTTGGCAGTAGTGTGGGGTGATCCAGCGGTCAGCTAGCAACCTGTGCTACTCAGGCACAACATTACTTCAAATCAGTGAACACAGAACAAATGAGGTGCTGTGTAGTTCTACCCATGGATACATCTCCCCTGGCCTCCTTGTTTTACGTTCCAGTGTTATTTAAGGGCACGGGATCATGAAGCATACAATGCACATCAATAAGCACATCATAAACATTGCTTTATTGCTTCATAGCATTATTGCAACTTAATGTAAGTATGTATGCATTTATGGTGTGCTTATAGATGTGTAAATCCTTATGATATACAGTTTGTAAACAATCACATATTTTGTTATATACAAAGTGTATAGATAACCTCGAAAGTGGAATGGAATTTTTTGGTGTTTTTCCCACTTATTTACCTTGAATGTCCCGAGATTCCTCGGCCAATTCCATTTTTTGAGTTATTCCTTTGAGGTCCTGCATCAGACACTGAGTCAGTGCTACCCTCACATAAATCATCCATTTGAAAGGAGGTGAACACCCACGCTTCCCACCAATACCTGACAAAAATTGACATGCTCCCACATCTGGCAACTAGCGGGAACCCTAAACATAGCTAGGGCCCAACCTTCTTCGCATCCGGGTTACAGGAAATAAAGGCTGGGAGAAAAAAAATCCCTGCGGGCATTATAAATCACCTTCGACTACGGCTCTGTCCAAATTGACACACTATTCCCTATACGTGGTGCACTACTTTTGATGAGGGCCCATGGAGCTCTGGTCGAAAGTAGTGCACTATACACGGAATAGGTTGCCATTTTGTCCCATGTTGCTCAGTTGGTAGAGCATGGCACTTGCAACGACAGGGTTGTGGGTTCAATTCCCGCGTGGGACCAGTATGAAAAAGTATGAAAATGTATGCACTCACTACTGTAAGTTGCTCTGGATAAGAGCGTCTGCTAACGGACAATTTTTAAAAATGTAAATAGATCATTTGGGACGAAGACCCCAGCTGAAATGTCTTATCTGAAGGGTACAGTAATAACTATGCTTGAAGGAGTGTGGTAATTAACTGCAGGTTGGCATTTTTTGTTATGAATCTTGCCCTGTAGGCAGCACTGTAGAGTCGCTGGCACAGTCACAAAGTCATAAAATCTGTTTTTAAACATAACCCTAACCTTAACCACACTGCTAACCCTGATGCCTAACCTTGAATTAAGACCAAAAAGCTAATTTCCCCACAGGAATTTAAACAATAGAGACAATTTTGACTTTGCAGCTGGCACATCTAGCGGAATTCGCTCAGTTCTGCCTCCAGGGCAAGATTCATGACAATAAACGTCAACCTTATAATTAACACATAGATTTGCCTGGTGGTTATCAGCCAAACCACTTGATTGCCATGTCAACAGGGGTGCCAACATTGAGAATCAATGTCAAGCGTCGAGTTTCATTGAGGCGGATATACGCCTCTCACTGCTGCAGGGTACACACAGATAGATAGAAGCGATAGATTGACAGGGGGAGGGAGAAGGAGGGGGTTTATGATAGTCAAACATACATGGTGCTGTTGCAATGTATGTGTGTCGTTGCCATGCCCACAAAGCCATGGATCATACCTTGGTAGGCTACAGCCCAAAGGACCAAGGGGTCAAAGAAAATGACAGGTTGAGGGGCTCTCTTCACAACTGCCTGATGACAATGTTCATCAAAACAACAAAAATACAAAGTAAAATGGCCACTTTTGTGTTTTTGTGAGCTTTGACTTTCTCTCCAATAGTATCCAATGGAGGGAGACCCTATGAGTCAAGCAGACACAAGGGCTTCTGGATCTGAGGCTCATCTGTTAAAAACATGCCCTCTGGGGGTGACGTCATGCAAAACAATGACTCGTCAAAACACTGGTGGCTGAATCAGCTAATTGGACAACCACTCCGAGAGGAACGGAGCCCAGTGACGAGACCTGTAAAGCCACAGAGAAAGTAGTGGGACACTTCGAATAAGAGTTCAGTTGTAGCACCAAATACACGAAAGACACAAATGCTCAATTATATTTTTCCAAGTCCATTCCAGCATTCTCTGCAATTTGTGGGATAATCAGTGGGCCCCAATTATATTACCAAACATGAGTATATAGAAACAGCATGATCACACAATAGTACGTTTGGATATCTATAATAAAACAAATTCCATACATGTCTCTAATATGTTTGGCTCTAATGCTGACTTTCCACTGTCACACCAGTGTTACACTTAAGCAATAAGGCCAAAGGGGGTGTGGTCTAAGGCCAACATACTAAGTCTAAGGGCTGTTTTGGACACGACGCAACGCCGAGTGCCTGGATTACAGCCCTTGGCCGTGGTATATTGGTCATATACCACAAACCCCTGAGGGGCCTTATTGCTATCGTAATCTGGTTACCAACGTAATTAGGAGAGTAAAAATACATATTTTGTCATACCCGTGGTACCAAGGCTTTAAGCCAATCTATATTCAGGGCTCGAACCCCCCCCAGTTTATAACAGTGTCTAACAAACACCCTTATGTTGCAATAGGGAAATTGTGTTTTGAGGACTAGTGAAGAGCAGCATCAACAGCATCGGCGTCATCAAAACAGTACGTCTTGTGTGAGGTGTTAAAGTTCACAGTTAGCTACTGTTATCTAAATGCCAGATGAAAAGTACCAGTGGCCTGGCTTTGGCCCCACGCCGGAGACACGACACAAAGCCTGAGCCTTTTGGGCAATACACTAGGTAAACAACCTATTGCTACACTGCCATAAACAACTTATTTAGCTCTCACTAAAGTCTTTGTGAGCATTACGGTAGCTTATTGGGTTGCCTGGAGTTGTGTCTCACTCTGATAACCAAAACGGTCAACTGAGCTGGGCACATAACGGAACATAACGTAGCATAAAGATGTATATAACTAGGTTCTACTTTCCTGATTCAGTGTTTGAGTAGGCTAGGCACGTTTACGCAGCCAAAATTATTTTTGGAAAGGCTGCATGCAGCAATAGCTTTTATTTACATTTCACAATAATAACCTATGAATTGGCCATTACATCTAAACGACAAAAAGCTTCGTAAATGGAACCAGGCTGGGTTTTATGAACTCCAAAGGCCAACCGATAACAGGTAACGTTAGCTTATAATAAGCAGTGATTTGTAAAAAATAAAATAAAAATGATTCTTGTCATTTCCATCCAGAAAGGTTTCCTCTATTTTTGACCAGCAACCAGAAATGATAGTTTCGGGAAGATGTTCAAATACAGAAATTAAACGAGACAAACTGTAAAAAAAGAAAAAAAAAGAAGATGTATCTCTTCAAAGCAAACTCTGACCGTTGAAACATAGGCAAACTTGACCGGTCAATTTTTTTTTTAACATTGACTACAGTTCAAGAAATAGCTCTGTCCGGAATTAAATTCACATTGCTCCTAAATTGTAATATGACCGGCTACAATGTGTCACATGCAGGACAACAATGGGCTACAGTCACAATTGCTTCAAGTGCGTTACGGTATAACATACAAGTGTGAGTGGTCCCAGATTCAACGTTGTTTCCCCCCCATTCTAACGTTACCCCGCAAGCAAATCGATATGGTTCACTTTTTTTTTAAACTTACCCTTTCCCCCGAGAGAAAGGCCGTCATGCCGAGGGTCAAAATTATCCAAATGTTCCTCATTATTCCTTCAGTGAAATGTGTAGATACAGCCAAAATACCAAATCGTCTTCCTTCTCTCCCTTCCCTCTTCTGTGTGCGACTATCCCCCTCTCCCCTTGCACCCTCGCTCCGGTCCTTTGCGTTTCTCTCACTCTAGAGTGGAACACCGGATACGTGTTGCGTTTTCTTATTCCGCCACGCACTTTTTCCCCACCAAAAAAAAAATATAAATATATATTGAGTCAAATTGCTGCGTAGGACATTTGACTTGGTTGTTTCACAGTTGAATCGGGACTTCTATTCACTTATAGTACAGTTCCGTTAAACTCGCTACGATTCGGCCATTTCACACTTCACAGAAAGTCAACAGTATGCAGAGAGAGAGAGAGAGTCGGGAAGAAAACACAGGAGAGACAGTGCAATGATTGACAGTTACTCCGACCATATGGGTGCATCGTTCAAGCCAAGAGCATTGCCTATCTGTATATCACTACAACGCACTGCCATCAAATGAAATGTCCTATTGGTTGCATCTAGATGTACTTTATCGACGTTTCTGTCATTTAGCAGGCGCGCTTATTCAGAGAGACTTTCAGTAGTGAGCGCATATTCTTTTAAGTACAAGTCCCAAATGGGTATCGAACCCACAACTGTAGCATTGCAAGCAACACGTTCTATCAACTGAGATACACGGGGACATGATATACATAGAATATCACTTAATAGCTTACATAATGATAAAATATTGTTTAATGTTCCAGAAAAGTACAGTTACCATTAGTCAACTATAATAGAATGTATCATCTTAAATTGTGGATTATAATTATCTGCATCTTTTAAATCATTGCAGTCATGTCGCCAAGCCTTATCGTTCCCCTTTAACAAAGTATTACTTTACTGAAATGACTGTGACACCTTGAAATTATAACTGTGCTACTAACTGTTTTTTCTGATGGCCTCGATAGTCCAGTAGAGGATCATTTTAAGAAATGTTCCAGTCTGTCCATTTCTATAGTTAATTACCATGCAAAGTCTCCCCCTGCTGGTATAATTCACTCCTAAAGAGATATGAAATGGGATCCAGTTTCAGTAGGCCTACGGTATGAATCATACAATCATATCAAGCATAAATGACAGTATTTTAATCTTGAATGAGCACTTTGTTTCAATTGTTTGACATTCTCATACTGTGAATGGCAAACATGGCTTCTAACTTACAAGTAACCATGCATTCATACTTTGTATCAGACTATATGCTTGTATATTGCCTTTCTCGCACAAATCAAATCAATTTGATTTGTCATGTGTGCAGAATACAACGGGTGTAGATTTTACAGTGAAATGTTTGCTTACGAGTCCTTCCCAACGAGTAAAACTTGTTTGTATAAAAATAGTAACCCGAGGAATAAAATACACAAGAATAAAGCTATATACAGGGGTTGTTTAACATGATTTTTGAATGACTACCTCATCTCTGTACCCCACACATAATAATAATTATCTGTAAGGTCCCTCAGTCGAGCAGTGAATTTAAAACACAGATTCAACCACAAAGACCAATGCCTCGCAAAGAAGAGCACCTATTGGTAGATGGGTGAAAAATAAAACAAGCAGAAAATAAATATCCTTTTGAACACGGTGAAGTTATTAATTACACATTGGGTGGTATATCAATACACCCAGTCACTACAAAGATACAGGCGTCCTTCCTAACTCAGTTACCGGAGAGGAAGGAAACCGCTCAGGGATTTCACCATGAGGCCAATGTTGACTTTCAAACTGTTAATGGCTGTGATAGGAGAAAAATGAGGATGGCTCAAAAACATTGTAGTTACTCCACAATGCTAACCTAATTGACAAAGTGAAAAGAAGGAAGTCTGTACAGAAACCAATATTCCAAAACATGCATCCTTTTTGCAAAAAGGCACTAAAGAAATACTGCAAAAAATGTGGCAAAGCAATTCACTTTTTGTCCTGAATACAAAAGGATTGATTGTTCAGGGAAGAGTACCACTCTCCATATTTTCAAGTATAGTGGTGGCTGCATCATGTTATGGGTATGCTTGTAATTGTTAAGTACTGGAGAGTTTTTCAGGATAAAAAAGTTAGTGACTGGAGCTAAGCACAGGCAAAATCCTAGAAGAAAACCTGGTTCAGTCTGCTTTCCATCAGACACTAGGAAATGAATTCACATTTCAGCAGGACAATAACATAAAATACAAGGCCAAATCTACACTGGAGTTGCTTACCAAGAAGACAGGGAATGTTCCTGAGTGGCCGAGTTATAGTTTTGACTTAAATCTGCTTGAACATCTATGGCAAGACCTGAAAATGGTTGTCTAGCAATGATCAACAACCAATTTGTCAGCACTTGAATAATTTGGGAAAGAATAATGGTCAAATATTACACAATTCAGATGTGCAAAACTCTTAGAGAGTTACCCAGAAAGAATCACAGCAGTAATCACTGCCAAAAGGGATTCTTATCGAATCAAGATGTATTCATGTTTACGTTTTCATAAATGTTTTACCCACTTTGACATTAACAGAGTATTTTGTGCAGATCGTTGACAAAATACATGACAATTACATCCATTTAAATCACACTTTGTAACACAACCAAATGAGGAAGAAGTCAAGGGGTGTGAATACTTTCTGAGGGCACTGGATTCAGTCTTGTTGGTGTGCATAAGAGTCAATGCAAGATAGGGTCCATGCAGATAGTCTGTGTAACCTTTCAATTAACATTTTTAGCAGCCTTATGGCTTGGGGGTAGAAACCGTCCTGGAGCCTGTTGGTCTGAGAGCCAATGCTCCTGTACCGTTTGCCGGATAGCAGCAGAGTGAACAGTCTGTGGCTTGCTGGCTGAAGTATTTGGCCATTTTTCGGGCCTTCCTCTGACACTGTCGGACATCGAGGTCCTGGATGGCAGGGAGCTCAGCCCCAGTGATGTTCTGGACTGTCCGAACCACCCTCTGTATCGATTTGCAGTCGAGGGTGGTGCATTTGCCATACCAAGTGGTGATGCAGCCAGTCAAAGATGCTCTAGCTGTAGAGCTCTTTGAGGATCCATGCCAAATCTTTGCAGCCGTCTGAGGGAGAAGAGGTGCGGTCGTGCCCTCTTCATGACTGTGCAGGTGTGTGTGGACCTTGTTAAGTCCTTAGTGATGTGGACGTCTCTGACCTCCTCCCAGTAGGCTGTCTCATCGCCGTCGGTGATCAGGCCCACCACCGTCATGTTGTCAGCAAACTTGATGATGGTGTTGGGAGTCGTGCGTGGCCACACAGTCGTGGGTGAACAGGGAGTACAGAAGAGGAGAGGCAGTGTGAAGTGCAGAAGAGATTGCATCATCTGTGGATCTGTATGTGAAATGGAGTGGGTCCAGGGATGATGGTGTTCAATTTTCCTTTATTTAACTAGGCAAGTCAGTTAAGAACAAATTCTTATTTTCAATGACGGCCTAGGAACAGTGAGTTAACTGCCTGTTCAGGGGCAGAACGGCAGATTTGTACCTTGTCAGCTCGGGGATTTGAACTTGCAACCTTTCGGTTACTAGTCCAACACTCTAACCACTAGGCTACCCTGTGGGTCATGACCAGCCTTTCAAAGTATTTAGGCAGGTTACCTTGGAATTCTTGGGAACAGGGACAATGGTGGTCAGCTTGAAACATGTTGGGACTTACCGTCTGGGACAACAGAAGCCTTGTCACCTTGCTGCCAGACTGTTCTCTCAGCTCAGTCTCACTATCGGTTGAGAAAGGACACTGGCAAACTTCTGAGGAGGATTTCTACATAACACTGTTTAAATTAGGAGTACAATAGACCCTTTCGTAGTCAGCACCGTATAACCCTCAACTTTATGAAACACAGTTTTCCTCTTTCCTAATCACGAGCAGGGTGCTCTGCCTTTGGTTGTCTGCTTCAAACAGAAATCCCTTAACATCCCCTGTCATTGTTGAATATGGGATTGTAATTACAGGCATGACTAGTCCTTTACAAGAGGTGATATGCGTCAACTGCAAACTATTTCAGAGAGCATAGACTTTAGGACCGCAACGTTCTGAAGAGCAGAGCAAGGGCCTAATGCATGGAGAATAGAGGAGGCTTTGTGGAAATTTATTGAACTATTTGTCAGAAACTTTTAGTGAGTATAGTTCCAAGTTGGGGGTGTTGTTCTTGAATGTGGTTGTGCTTTTTATAGCAAGACGAAACCAAAACATTATGTAGCAGGACAAAGATATTTTATGGTGAAAGGTTAACTACACCATCAACTCTGAGTGAGTATATTGAACTCATAATAATGCTTACCAGAATTGACCAACTTAGGGTTATCTTTTTTGATAACTTTGCATACGGCCATGCAACTATTTGGCCCACAAGTTACTTAGTACCTATACCGTGTGTCATTTTTCTCTCTTACTACTATCTCAATAAAACTGATCATCTTTGATAACCACTATGTCATTACTTAGCTATACGTGGTAACTGCAGATAACGGGCTGGAAACAATGACTGAATTGTAATAAATAAAAGGCCCCTGTTCCCACAGTATCTGTGTAACTTAATATAAAGTGTGACCCTGTATCTCCTTCCCCATGCTTACTTCTTAAGGGAATCTTCTGTGTTCAGAGTCTGGAGCATGGCGCAACCTAGCCATTGCCAAGGCTGGTGGAATGAAATCTATAGGGGGGTTTGGCTCCTGCCATCATGCCCTCTCGGTCGGATCCAGCCCGTGTAAAGGAGGAGCCATGGAGGGATCACCCTCCAGCCTCCCTCCAGCGGCCCCTTCCATCCCTGCACCCTGGGTCCCATCCCCCAGTCTCCAGAGAAGGCTTAGCTCTTGCTCTGGCATCCCAGATTACCCAGCCAATTAGAGTGAAGGCAAAGCCCCTTCTGCGCAAGTGGCTGGTGCAGCCGCAGCATGCTGAGAAGCTATGGCCCTGTGTTGTACGAGGATAGGACACAGGCAGCACTGACTGGTAGACATGCAAGTCACCCTGGGGGAAAGAGTCATGGCAGCGGTCTTACATCAAATGGATATAATGTATAAGTCAGTATGAAAGACGCAGGATTTACATACTGTAGCATGAGATTTACTTAGCAGTTATACATTTTACGGAGGATAGTGATGCATTGAATACATGCCATGGTATTTTGTGATCATTATATATGCTTTGAAACTGAACCATATACAATGATGGATTGATTGTACAGTAATACTGAAAGAGGTAATCACATTTCGTTATATCTCAAACAACAGCACCACCTGGTGGCAAATAATAATAGTTCCAAACATCCAAACACATTTAGACAGTCTACTGGGGGAAACCGTAAACAGGATATAAAAATTATATTTCAAGTGATAGCCCAGAGCAAAAGTCTTAAATGTTGAGAAAAATAATACAAAAATAA
Source organism: Oncorhynchus gorbuscha (assembly GCF_021184085.1). Taxonomy (NCBI): domain Eukaryota; kingdom Metazoa; phylum Chordata; class Actinopteri; order Salmoniformes; family Salmonidae; genus Oncorhynchus; species Oncorhynchus gorbuscha. Next base: position 41,558,062 of record NC_060181.1, on the reverse strand, counting down.
ACCTGTGGGCACATGTTTGGGAAAAAGCAGCTATTGTCTGTATTTCTCTCCGCCTCGGTTCATGGCTACAATGTGAAACTCAACACACACACACACAGGAAAAAAAGCCAGGCCATGTTTTACAACCTGCTATGATAATTGCGTATTTTCCTCTATAACCCACTGTGATATATATAAGGCCGAGACAACAAGAAGAGAACAGTTACACAGTGAGCAGAATCATTGGTGGAAAAAAGTACACAACTGTCAAGATACCTTAATAGAAAATGACTCAAGTAAAAGTGAAAGTAAAAGTCTAACAGTATTTGGCTTAAAATATACTTAAGTATCAAAGTAATAGTAAAAGTATAAATCATTTCAAACTCCTTATCTTAAGCAAACCAAATGGCAGAATGTTCTTGTTTTCTTCATTAATCAATAGCCAGGTGCAAATTTCTGTTCTGCTGAGCCCAAAATTGAACGTTGAACTCTGTGCAACTTCCAGCGTGGCTTTACTATGAACACTGAGGCTGTACCCACTTTAGGTTAGAGTTTTAACAGTGGCCAAGTAGGCTACTGTGGTTATTTGATCTTAATGTAGACCTACCAGAGTGACCTACCATCAAAAACAATGGAGAAAATGCATCCTATAACACTTTAACATGGAAATAACTGTTCTATCATTCAACCTACAGTAGCACCCATGGTGTGGTGTTCAACGTAGACCTACATTCCATGAGACTTTTGGGGGAAAAACATGCAGGGCTTAACATTAACCTGTTTATCCACTTCACCTTCAAACAAGGTGACTGAAAATGTTGTTTTGTTTTGTGATGCAAGAAACCACTTAACAAAATAAAATGCATTATTATTCCCATACCATTATTACAGAGAATAGGCCAAATTATAATACCCTCTGCCTATTGGCTACTTAGCTTATTCAAGCCTGTCTCAAAATACAACACTGCCCCTTTAAGACAAAAAAATGCTCTTTACCTGACTTGCTTTTAAAAGATTTCTAGAAATGTACACGTTTTGTGCTCTTGTAGGAAGCGATCACTCCCCTATTGCTGACTACAAATGTTCTATAATTGAACTCACTAACTAGCAAAGGATATGAACAAAATGTGGACACCTGGCTACATGCAGCTCTCACTTTGATCTCAAAACAAGCACATCTATTCATGACCACTCATGCTGTAAACACAGTCCAGTTCAAAGTGAATGGCAGAGATCCATATATGGCAAGGATCTATTTGCATATAGGCCTACTGCAGCTCTGATTGTTTATGTGACACCGGTCTGTGTAGAATACGGGCTGAGTTGTCCAAGTCAATGCAATAGAATCCTACTCCGATGCGTTCTGCCCACAACAAAATATCTTGCATAGTTAGTTTTGTTTCAGTAAGTTGCATTGAAAGTGACTAATATTGCATTGATTCTATCACAAATGCCACAGTAAAGGGAAACGTTGATAGTGTTAACAGAGAAAACTCTAGAACAGTGGTCACCAACTTCAAGATCACTTTTTGAGTCAACTTAAAAAATGGAAGCCTATGCAACATTAACTAATTAAAAACAGTACTATGGCAATGAGGTTTGTGCAGTCGGCTATAGGCCCAATACATTATCACTGCATATTGTCTTTGCTTGAATTGCCATGCCTCTGCATTGTTGTTCAGAACATTTAAAAACATTATATTTCAACATTTGAGGTAGGCTATATGATCACACCGGTAATAGATCCCTTGTTTTATTTGTGAGGCACAGCTGAGTGAGCATACATTTAAATAATTAGCTTTGATTTTACTGGGCTGATGGTCAATCTCAGAGGAGGGAGAGAGCAGCAGACTGAGGTGACCGTGAAACTCGAGTTGCACCACATTATTTCGGCCTCAAGCACAAATTCATGTTGTTACTCCTATGAACAGAGAAAGTGAAATATTCCTTGATGTTAAAAAAAATGACCCAAGCCGCTAATAATAACAACAACAACGCAAGCCTATAGATACACTTTCATACTCATTCATTACTGCTGCAGTACTTGTTGTAGTGCTGAGTGGGAAAAGGAAGTGCCTTTTAGGACTTATAAAAGTGTTGAATACAGCGTGTTGACAGTGCTGGGCAGTGGAGGCTCCTCAGAGGAGGAAGGGGAGGACCAATGAAAGTTTTTCAATGAAGGTCTACAGTAGCCTCAGCAGCACTCTGTAAGGCAGCACCATGTTTTAGCCTAAGGACAAAACCTAGAAGGCTCAAGGTTCTCACCCCTTCCAAAGACTTACACAGTAATTATGACAACTTCTGGAGGATGTCCCCCAATCTTTCAGAGCTCTTGCAGCATGAACTGATGGTGTCCACCCAATCAAAGGATCAGAGAATGAATCTAGTACTGAAAGCATAAGCTACAGCTAGCTAACACTGCAGTGCATACAACGTGGTGAGTAGTTGACACAAACCTGTTTTTAACAAATGAATTTCTTCCAAGATTAAGAAGAAGCAAGAGAGCGAGAACGAGAAAGAGAGGCAGAGAGAGAGAGAGAAAGCTAGCTATATTTGGTTGTATTTTTTTTTCTTCACTTAGCTAGCGAATGCAACAACCTAGTTTACTCAAATACCCAGCTCAAACAGAGAGGGTTGCTATGTTAGCTAGCAGCTGGCTATGGCTATCCAACACTGGACCTCTTCCAAGTCAAAGTAAGCTTTTGGTGGTATTAATTTATTGCCACCGGTCTAACTGCTAAACTGCTTTCTGACTGTACACTGTGCTGCATGATTGTAGGTGGTTTACCAACGCGTTAGTTCTGGTATGTTGACTATTTTGTGACAAAGATGTAGGCTGTGTGTAGCAGTTACAGGGCATGATATGGTTTGGCTTGGAAAGGTTTTTTCGCCTGGTCACACAGCTAATGTGTGCACTGAAGTCCACAAGGAAAGGAAAAAGGTGAGAGGAGAGCCCGTAGACAGTTGAGAGAAGGAATTATATGTACAACATGCAAAGTGATCATGCTGTTTTTATGTGGCTGCTATGAAAGTGAACTGTATTCAGGGGTGTATTCATTCTTTCGATTCTGTTGAAAAACATTTCTTAAACAAAAGCAAATGGAACGAAACGGGGATAAACATACCTGAATTTGTCCAATAGAAACTCTTGTTTGCAACTGTTGGACTAATGATTACACCCTAGATCAGCTAGATGCAGGCAAGACTGTGCAAGGCGGTATTGAATGTGTCACTGTCTGTCACCTTGATTACTCAAAATTCGCACGATCTGGGCACCTACATTATAAACTTTCATAGTCATAGACTAGGTTGTAGCAGCCTCATGATGGGTATAGGGAAAAGTAGTAGCATAAAACCAGCTGTGTTACATTGAGCTAAGTGAATGGAATATTGAATGTCCATGGTACTGGAGTGTGTGTGTGTGTGTGTGTGTGTGTGTGTGTGTGTGTGTGTGTGTGTGTGTGTGTGTGTGTGTGTGTGTGTGTGTGTGTGTGTGTGTGTGTGTGTGTGTGTGTGTGTGTGTGTGTGTGTGTGTGTGTGTGTGTGTGTGTGTGTGTGTGTGTGTGTGTGCGCACAAGTAGAAAAAACATGTTGATTCACCCTACTTGTAGAGGAACGCCTATGCAATCTTCCTCTCTGTCATACAGTAGCCGACCTACTTTTAGTCTTTGTTGTCCTAGACTAGGCTACCAGGCTAAAAGGCATGACAGCAAGCCTAACCTACTTTCATGGCCGACGATGAGCCAACTCGTTCACGTTAGCCTAATATATCTAGTTATATGTTGAACCTCCATCCTCTCAGGGCAGGGGCACAATGTATGACTTTATGGTTGGATCAGAATTGGCGTTATAAACATTGGCTGGTACACCAAGTCCACAAGTCCAAATCCCTATCTCCATCCATGGCTAATTTAGGAAAGGGACGATTTTATCTAACTAGCTAGCCACCGGAGGACAACTTCACAACGAGATGGAACAATTTTTTAAAATTCTATCAGTGCTTTTGATGCAATATGATTTGTGTGAAGTCAAATCCAAAATGGCTTCACTTGACACTTTTGTTTGGTGCGCCAGGACCATTCACAGTAGAGCTCACTCAGTTTAGCTCAACACTGATTGGCTATTATTTTATTTAAATATTATCAAGGGAGTCCAAATGCTTGCTGGCTTCTCTCGCTAATGAATTCAATGCTACAGGCGGCAACAATGTCATACTCTTTTTGGCCAGACATACTGAGACAGAGGGATGCTGTTTCGCTCAGTTGGATGCTTTCTCTGGTGAGATACATTCAGCCACTTGCGAATTGAAGGACAATTATGAAACACAAAGATCATAAATATGCACCACTGCACACAAACACACACGCAGACACACAAACGCGCACATACTATCACTCTGTGTCTGAGGGCACACTGTCACGTAGAGTAGGCCAGAAGGCTAAACTGAAAAACCTAACCTCTATCAAATAAAAAGATGGCGGCCCCGCAAAAGTACCTCTGTGCTTCTGGGTGTTTATTTACATAGTGAATACGGAAGAAAAACAACAGTACTGTCATCCGAAGTATCCATTATGGGACAGCTATAAAAAAATCACATTAAAATAACAATGCTGCCCCATCAACAGCTCAATCCAAAATGGTCCCCCCCTTGAACTGAAAGAGAGGCTCCTTTTTGTAGGGGAAGCCCCTCCCATCAGAGCATACCCAGCACTAATTATTTAAGCAATTACCTTCATCAAAGCCTACATTTCCCACTCAGCTAAACATCATGAATGATATACATTGCAACACGTTTCTCATGATACAATATACCCTACTGACATAGTGTCTTCCAATAAGCTCAGTCACATGAACGAGCCATTCGGGACAGGCACTACAAAGCCATCCCGATTACTGTAGCTCTGGTCCTTATCCCAGCATACCCGGACGCTACAGAGACGGAGAGAGAGGAACAGAACCAAACAAACAACGCACTCATCCATATCATTGATAAGTGCAATAAACGTTGCTTAAATTAAACATGAACACTTGTCTGTATATTCTTTATACCATGAACTTTTACTGTCGGGAGGAAAGAATAAAGTGTGAAATGTATGTACTAAGATAGAGTTAACTTCTCTATCTTAGTACATACAACTCTCATTGTTAATGTAGCTAATAACGGAGCAGGGAGACGCGATGAATGTGTGTGTGTGTGTGTGTGTTAGTGTACTGACGGACTTCTCCGTCACACACTCCCTCTGTGGGGGCCCGTGAGGCGACTGTATTGGTACGGCTGAGGCTGCTGCGTTTGAAGGTGCTCTTACTGCTTCTAACATGGATGCCGGGGTCTTCATCGTCATCATCCTCTTGTTGTTGGCTCCCTTGTGCATGAGGGTGGTGCAGCTGGCTTCCCTAGAAACCCAAAGCTAGGAAAACAGATATCAAAGTTCAAACATAACGGACATAAGTTCAGAGGTGTGGAAATACAGTGCATTCGGAAAGTATTCCCTTTGGCACATTTTGTTACATTACAGCCTTATACTAAAACGAATTCAAAACATTTTCCCCCTAATCAGTCTACACACAATACCCCATAATGACAAAGAGAAAACGGGTTTTAATTTTTTTGTGCAAATGTATCCAAAATAAAAAACAGAAATAACTTATTTACAGATTTTTCTATGAGACACAAAATTGAGCTCCGGTGCATCCTGTTTCCATTGATCAGCCTTGAAATGCTTCTACAACTTGATAGGGGTCCACCTGTGGTAAATTCAATTGATTGGACATGGTTTGGAAAGGCACACACCTGTCTATATAAGGTCCCACAGTTGACAGTGCATGTCAGACCAAAAACCAAGCCATGAGGTTGAAATAATTGTCCGTAGAGCTCCAAGACAGGGTTGTGTCGAGGCACAGATCTGGGGAAGGATACCAAAACCTTTCTGCTGCATTAAATGTCCCAAAGAACACAGTGGTCTCCATTTCTTAAATGGAACCACCAAGACTCTTCCTAGAGCTGGTCGCCCGGCCAAGCTAAGCAATCGGGGGAGAAGGGCCTTGGTCAGGGAGGTGACCAAAAACCCAATGGTCACTCTGACAGAGCTCCAGAGTTCATCTGTGGAGATGGGGGAACCTTCCAGAAGGACAACCATCTCTGCAGCACTCCACCAATCAGGTCTTTATGGTAGAGTGTTCAAACAGAAGCCACTCCTCAGTAAAAGGCACATGACAAGCCACTTAGAGTTTGCCAAAAGGCATCTAAAGGACTCACAGACCATGAGAAACAATATTCTCTGGTCTGGAAAAACCTAAGATTGATGTTTTTGGCCTGAATGCCAAGTGTCCCATCTGGAGGAAACCTGGCACCATCCCTACAGTGAAACATGCTGGTGGCAGTGACTGGGAGACTAGTCGGGATCGAGGGAAAGATGAATGGAGCAAAGTACAGAGAGATCCTTGATGAAAACCGCTCCAGAGCACTCAGGACCTCAGACTAGGGTGACGGTTCACCTTCCAACAGGACAACGGCCCTAAGCACACAGCCAAGACAATGGCTTAGGGATGAGTCTCTGAATGTCCTTGAGTGGCCCAGCCAAAGCCCGGTCTCGAACTGAATCGAACATCTCGGGAGAGACCTGACAATAGCTGTGCAACGCCGCTCCCCATCCAACCTGACAGAGCTTTACAAAAATGTCTAAAAAACAGTTTTTGCTTTGTCATTATTGGGTGTTGATTCCTGAGGGAAATGTTTTTTTAAATCCATTTTAGAATAAGGCTGTAACAAAATGTGGAAAAAGGTCAAGGGGTCTGAATACTTTCAGAATGCACTGTACAAGAGATATTCAGAAGTTCAATAGAATGTTTCCAGGGAATATTATCAGTCTCTTACACCTCTAGTTTGTTCTTCCATTCAACCTTCTGATATAGCGAACACATTTATTCCCTAGCCTGGTCCCAGAACTTTGTGCTGTCTTGCTAACAATTGGAATGACAATGGCCATAGAAGTTGGCAAGACAGCACAAACAGACCTGGGATGGGGCTATTCCCTCCCTGTGCTGTGACTGTTAGCTACCTGACAGAGGTCAGCTGCTCTTTGAGCTCATCCATCAGGGTCTCTGTGATACACAGCGTGGCCTGGCTCTGATTCTTGAGTCTGTTGCGGTGGAACAGGTAAGGAGCCTTCTCCCGCGGATACGGCAGCAGGGACACCATGACTGGGAAGTGTTGGGTCACGAGCTTACTCAGGGTCAGAGGACGAAAAGCAGAAGACTGAGGACCAATTCCAAACTGGTGCCTATTCCCTAGGCACTAGATATTAATTTGTTTGGGTTTGGGCATAAGAGTGAGGAGCAATCCTACAGTGGGAGGACAAAATCACACGAGTAATGCTGTAGAATTTCCTTAAGTTCTTATGGCTGCAGGGGCAGTATTGAGTAGCTTGGATGACAGGTGTCTATACTCAATTTGAAATGTTTCTTCGACCTGTAATATAACTTTTTGCCCAAAGCTTTTGTCCAAACGCACAAGCGTTATGTGTACCTAATTTTCTGAGCACCGTCTCAGATTATTGCATGGTTTGCTTTTTCCGTAAAGTTTTTTTGAAATCTGACACAGCAGTTGCATTAAGGAGAGGTATATCTATAATTCCATGTGTATAACTTGTATTATCATCTACATTTATGATGAGTATTTCTGTTGAATCGATGTGGCTTTGCAAAATCACTGAATGTTTCTGGAACTAGTGAACGTAACGCTCCAATGTAAACTCAGATTTTTTATATGAACTTTATCAAACAAAACATACATGTATTGTGTAACATGAAGTTCTATGAGTGTCATCTGATGAAGATCATCAAAGGTTAGTGATTAATTGTATCTCTATTTGTGCTTTTTGTGACTCCTCTCTTTGGCTGGAAAAATGGCTGTGTTTTTCTGTGGCTTGGTGGTGACCTAACATAATCGTTTGTGGTGCTTTCGCCGTAAAGCCTATTTGAAATCGGACACTGTGGTGGGATTAACAACAAGATTACCTTTAAAACGGTATAAGATACATGTATGTTTGAGGAATTTTAATTACGAGATTTCTGTTGTTTTGAATTTGGCGCCCTGCACTGGCTGTTGTCATATCATCCCGTTAACGGGATCGCAGCCCTAAAAAGTTTTAAGCCAGGAGAAACTAAATTATCAAGTCCAATACCTCAAATGAAAGATAAACACCTTGTTCATCTACCCAGCGTGTCAGATTTTTTAAATGTTTTACGGCGAAAACACAGCACATATTTATGTTAGACCACCACCAAAACAAATACAAAAGGCAGCCATTTTGTACCACAAAAGATAAAATGACAAAAAGCAGTATTAAAAAGAAATCATTCACTAACCTCTTGAAAATCTTCATCAGATGACAGTCGTATGACATGTTACACAGTACATTTATGTTTTGTTCCATAATATGCATTTTATATCCATAAATTTCGGTTTACATTGATGCCATGTTCAGAAAATTCTCCAAAATGTCCGGAGGAATTATAGAAAGCTACGCCAGATAACAGAAATACTCATCATAAACTTTGACTAAAGATACATGTTCTACATATAATTAAAAAGATACACTGGTTCTTAATGCAACCGCTGTGTCACATTTTTTTTTACGTTACGGAAAAAGCCTAACATTGCAATAATCTGAGACGGCGCTCGGACGTAACAATATTTCTCCGCTATGTTGGAGTCAACAGAAATACAACATTTGTTTTCTATCCAATAATAATAATAATATGCATATATTAGCAATTTAGGACAGATTTTGATGCAGTTCACTATGGGCACGCTATGCATCCAAAGGGGAAATACTGCCCCCCTATCCTTAACAAGATTTATATTAAAATACCAGCGAAAGTAATTCTAATAACAAATATGATAAAATACAGTATACAGTGGGGCAAAAAAGTATTTAGTCAGCCACCAATTGTGCAAGTTCTGCCACTTAAAAAGATGAGAGAGGCCTGTAATTTTCATCATAGGTACACTTCAACTATGACAGACAAAATGAGAAAAAACTCCAGAAAAATCACATTGTAGGATTTTTCATGAATTTGTTTTGGCCTGGACCTGACAGCATAACAACAATAGACCTCAAATTACTTACAGAACTGTCTGTCAGATGTTAGGATCTGACATTAAACATCCTGTCACTCATATCTGACAAGTCTTAAATCTGTCTCAATCAGTCCTATGAGTCCTATAGGATGGGAGGTAGCTAGACATCATTCAAGCAGAGATGGCTTTCCAAACCAAACCATTTGGTTCTTTACTGCAACATAGAAATAACTCAACATTCAATGTGGGAGTGGATAGATAGCCACGCACGCACCCACACCACCCTAGCCCTCCCCCACTCCCCACACATCTTTGGTCTGTCCTTTGTGGCCTCCACCCTGTTCCTGAGGGTGGGGAACGCAGCAGGAGCCCTACCTCCTCCTGGATGCCCCTCGGTGTCATGTTTTGTCATAGATTGTCATGTCTTGTCCCTGTGCTTCCTCTTCTATTCGTTTCCCCCTGCTGGTCTTATTAGGTTCTTTCCCTCTTTCTATCGCTCTCTCTCCCCCTCCCTCTCTCTCTCTCTCTCTATCGTTCCGTTCCTGCTCCCAGCTGTTCCTCATTCTCCTAACTACCTCATTTACTCTTTCACACCTCTTTCACATTTTGAATACCGGGTTCTGCCGTTCGGTCTCGCTAATGCTCCAGCTGTCTTTCAGGCATTAGTGAATGATGTACTGAGAGACATGCTGAACATCTTTGTTTTCGTTTACCTTGACGATATCCTGATTTTTTCACCGTCACTCCAGATTCATGTTCAACACGTTCGACGTGTACTCCAGCGCCTTTTAGAGAATTGTCTCTATGTGAAGGCTGAGAAGTGCGCCTTTCATGTCTCCTCCGTCACTCGGTTTCTCGGTTCTGTTATTTCCGCTGAAGGCATTCAGATGGATCCCGCTAAGGTCCATGCTGTCAGCGATTGGCCCGTCCCTAAGTCACGTGTCGAGTTGCAGCGCTTTCTCGGTTTCGCGAATTTCTATCGGCGTTTCATTCGTAATTTCGGTCAAGTGGCAGCCCCTCTCACAGCCCTTACTTCTGTCAAGACGTGCTTTAAGTGGTCCGGTTCCGCCCAGGGAGCTTTTGATCTCCTCAAGAAGCGTTTTACATCCGCTCCTATCCTTGTTACTCCTGACGTCACTAAACAATTCATTGTCGAGGTTGACGCTTCAGAGGTGGGCGTGGGAGCCATTCTGTCCCAGCGCTTCCATCCTGACGATAAGGTCCATCCTTGCGCGTATTTTTCTCATCGCCTGTCGCCGTCGGAACGCAACTATGATGTGGGTAACCGCGAACTGCTCGCCATCCGCTTAGCCCTAGGCGAATGGCGACAGTGGTTGGAGGGGGCGACCGTTCCTTTTGTCGTTTGGACTGACCATAAGAACCTTGAGTACATCCGTTCTGCCAAACGACTCAATGCGCGTCAAGCTCGTTGGGCGTTGTTTTTCGCTCGTTTCGAGTTCGTTATTTCTTATCGCCCGGGAAATAAGAACACCAAGCCTGATGCCTTATCCCGTCTCTTCAGTTCTTCTGTAGCTTCTACCGACCCCGAGGGGATTCTCCCTGAAGGGCGTGTTGTCGGGTTGACTGTCTGGGGAATTGAGAGACAGGTAAACCAAGCACTCACTCACATTGCGTCGCCGCGCGCTTGTCCTAGTAACCTTCTTTTCGTTCCTGTCTCTACTCGTCTGGCTGTTTTTCAGTGGGCTCACTCTGCCAAGTTAGCTGGCCACCCCGGCGTTCGGGGTACGCTTGCTTCTATTCGCCAGCGGTTTTGGTGGCCTACTCAGGAGCGTGACACGCGCCGTTTCGTGGCTGCTTGTTCGGACTGCGCGCAGACTAAGTCAGGTAACTCTCCTCCTGCCGGTCATCTCAGACCGCTTCCCATTCCTTCTCGACCATGGTCTCACATCGCCTTAGACTTTATTACCGGTCTGCCTTCGTCTGCGGGGAAGACTGTGATTCTTATGGTTGTCGATAGGTTCTCTAAGGCGGCTCATTTTATTCCCCTCGCTAAGCTTCCTTCCGCTAAGGAGACGGCACAAATCATCATTGAGAATGTGTTCAGAATTCATGGCCTCCCGTTAGACGCCGTTTCGGACAGAGGTCCGCAATTCACGTCACAGTTTTGGAGGGAGTTCTGTCGTTTGATTGGTGCTTCCGTCAGTCTCTCTTCCGGTTTTCATCCCCAGTCTAACGGTCAAGCAGAACGGGCCAATCAGACGATTGGTCGCATATTACGCAGTCTTTCTTTTCGAAACCCTGCGTCTTGGGCAGAACAGCTCCCCTGGGCAGAATACGCTCACAACTCGCTTCCTTCGTCTGCTACCGGGCTATCTCCTTTTCAGAGTAGTCTTGGGTACCAGCCTCCTCTGTTCTCGTCCCAGCTCGCCGAGTCCAGCGTTCCCTCCGCTCAGGCTTTTGTCCAACGTTGTGAGCGCACCTGGAGGAGGGTCAGGTCTGCACTTTGCCGTTACAGGGCGCAGACTGTGAGAGCCGCCAATAAACGTAGGATTAAGAGTCCTAGGTATTGTCCCGGTCAGAGAGTGTGGCTTTCCACTCGTAACCTTCCCCTTACGACAGCTTCTCGCAAGTGGACTCCGCGGTTCATTGGTCCGTTCCGTGTTTCTCAGGTCGTTAATCCTGTCGCAGTGCGACTGCTTCTTCCGCGACATCTTCGTCGCGTCCACCCAGTCTTCCATGTCTCCTGTGTCAAGCCTTTTCTTCGCGCCCCCGTTCGTCTCCCCCCGTCCTTGTCGAGGGCGCACCTATTTACAGGGTACGGAAGATCATGGACATGCGTTCTCGGGGACGTGGTCACCAGTACTTAGTGGATTGGGAGGGTTACGGTCCTGAGGAGAGGAGTTGGGTTCCATCTCGGGACGTGCTGGACCGTTCGTTGATTGATGATTTCCTCCGTTGCCGCCAGGGTTCCTCCTCGAGTGCGCCAGGAGGCGCTCGGTGAGTGGGGGGTACTGTCATGTTTTGTCATAGATTGTCATGTCTTGTCCCTGTGCTTCCTCTTCTATTCGTTTCCCCCTGCTGGTCTTATTAGGTTCTTTCCCTCTTTCTATCCCTCTCTCTCCCCCTCCCTCTCTCTCTCTCTCTCTCTATCATTCCGTTCCTGCTCCCAGCTGTTCCTCATTCTCCTAACTACCTCATTTACTCTTTCACACCTGTTCCCTATTTTGCCCTCTGATTAAGTCCCTATTTCTCTCTCTGTTTTCGCTTCTGTCCTTGTCGGATCCTTGTTTGCTGTACTGTGTCCTTGTTCCGTCCTGTCGTGTTTTTGCCTTCTTCAGATGCTGCGTGTGAGCAGGTGTCTATATCAGCTACGGCCTGCGCCTTCCCGAAGCGACCTGCAGTCTGTGGTCGCATCTCCTGTTGTTCCCCTCTACTGACTAGAGGGTTTCAGTTTTCCTGTTTGAACATTACCTGTGATAGTATCCAGGATTATCGTTTTTGTTAAAGACTGGAATAAACTCTGTTTCTGTTAAGTCGCTTTTGGGTCCTCATTCACCTGCATAACACTCGGGTCCTTCCTAATGAACGCAGCAGAAGAAGCTGTACAGACACGGGGACAGACCGAGCAGATAGCCAGGTAAAGGTAAAGGTTACCTGAAAAACAGAGCTGAAATGCTACAGTTGGATTGGTGCAGCTAGTTTGTTTATGTTGACTGCTGTCGGCACCATCTTCAGGAGACAAAGGTACAGTTATCCATCCATCCATTCATTCAGGCAGTCAGCCAGCCAGCCAGCCTATTTACATTTACATTTACATTTACATTTACATTTAAGTCATTTAGCAGACGCTCTTATCCAGAGCGACTTACAAATTGGTGCATTCACCTTATGACATCCAGTGGGACAGTCACTTAACAATAGTGCATCTAAAACTTAGGGGGGGGGTGGGGTGAGAGGGATTACTTAACCTATCCTAGGTATTCCTTAAAGAGGTGGGGTTTCAGGTGTCTCCGGAAGGTGGTGATTGACTCCGCTGTCCTGGCGTCGTGAGGGAGTTTGTTCCACCATTGGGGGGGCCAGGGCAGCGAACAGTTTTGACTGGGCTGAGCGGGAGCTGTACTTCCTCAGTGGTAGGGAGGCGAGCAGGCCAGAGGTGGATGAACGCAGTGCCCTTGTTTGGGTGTAGGGCCTGATCAGAGCCTGGAGGTACTGAGGTGCCGTTCCCCTCACAGCTCCGTAGGCAAGCACCATGGTCTTGTAGCGGATGCGAGCTTCAACTGGAAGCCAGTGGAGAGAACGGAGGAGCGGGGTGACGTGAGAGAACTTGGGAAGGTTGAACACCAGACGGGCTGCGGCGTTCTGGATGAGTTGAAGGGGTTTAATGGCACAGGCAGGGAGCCCAGCCAACAGCGAGTTGCAGTAATCCAGACGGGAGATGACAAGTGCCTGGATTAGGACCTGCGCCGCTTCCTGTGTGAGGCAGGGTCGTACTCTGCGGATGTTGTAGAGCATGAACCTACAGGAACGGGCCACCGCCTTGATGTTAGTTGAGAACGACAGGGTGTTGTCCAGGATCACGCCAAGGTTCTTGGCGCTCTGGGAGGAGGACACAATGGAGTTGTCGACCGTGAGTGCGCTATTTCAAGGTGCTGCTAGTAAAACACAGAATCTGGGTTTGTGTAAGGTCATAATAGCTATTCTGGTACTAGATGCAGACACACCGGGTGCTACGTTACCCTATAATAACCCTGATATACTATACCACCACCGCTGGTTAAACAGTACTGCCTGTCAAAGCAGTAGCCTCTGTTGAGTCAACATCTCCTCTGGAATATACAGTCGCAAAGGTCAAATCCCCACCCTGTGGTGTTTGGTACTAACCTCATACAACTGCCTCTTTATAGGTCAGTGCCACGTCTCCTGTATAAACAAAGCACTTAAAGTGATAGTTTGGCGCAGTAGGTGAAATGTTTTGTGCATGGAGATTTGGCCACCGCACACAATTTCTGGACGTATTAGATGTGGTGTATAATCTACGTAACTGCTAATCGCATTGGCTCTAAGCATTTTCTTAATAATAACCAAATTAGTATATATCCCCTCCAGCCTTGCTGCGCGGTGACTGACCTGCCATAATCATTAATACGTGAATTAAATAAAAATAAAAAATACATTTATATACACCTTCCCAAATAATAGTGCAAAAAATCTGTGCACAAAAATAAGTCCAGAAAATATTGTAACATTTGCTACTGCTGTAGCTGCCTGTTACCTGCTAACCTCAAGGGCTTGTGTTCATCATCCCGGTTACATTGCCCAGGTGGATGTATGCTGATCTGGTCATATGAAATAACCATTGTCATTACTGTAAAATGAATCGTTAACACGTTCACGAGTGAGCGTCGTTATTGCAGAAACACGTGCTCGCTTTGTTAAAACGTTGCATTCGAGCCCTCTCAGGCAGTTTGTTGTTCTATTTGTGGCACATCGTACAATTGCTACATTGCAACATTCACAAAAACTCAATGGCAACATTATGTCAACCTTGTCACCTTTTACAAACTTACCGTTTCCTTCTTTTGTAGCTTCGGGCACGTAATACTTTATAAAATAACGCTTATCTTCGTCCCTGACTCCCCCGATTTGTTAACAAATAATGTAGGCCTAGGGGTGTGTTGGTAAATTCAATCTGGAGTGTCAGAGTGCGCTCAGAGAAGAGTGCGCTCAGAGAAGAGTGCGCTCAGAAGAGTGCGCTCAGAAGAGTGCGCTCAGAAGAGTGCGCTCAGAAGAGTGCGCTCAGAAGAGTGCGCTCAGAATGCGCACTGGGCGTTCGTAAATTCCGAGCGTTGTCAGATGCGTTGTTAGATTGACCGTTGGTAAATTCCGAGCGTTTCGCTCTCTGAGCGTCCAGAGCGCATACTGGACGCTCTGGCCGAGGAGTAGGGTTGACCCCAGCGTTCACAACGGCTGTCAAGCACCCAAGCTAAAATGATATTTTGCTGTCTTCTTCCAGAGACAAATGAGATAATACCTCTCTGCCCATTTATCTCGCCCAAGCAGAGCTTTTTAGGCTGTTTTCATGTTGGCGTTGTTGACTGTAACTGTGCTGCTGGCAACAATTGATTATGCTTTTTTTTGCCGACGTTTACTGACACGGTCCATATTCAACGGGTGTTGAGCATTCATAAATCCATCAGTTATTCTGCACTCTGGCACACTCGGGCGAAAGTGCTCTGAAATCGGAGTAGATAGCCAGAGTGAATTTACGAACGCACCCCTAGTATCTAGGCAACAGCAAATCGGTGTCTAGTGGGGAGCAGAACGTGACAGCACGCGAACAAAGACAAGTGCAGAATCCAATGTATTGGTTAACAATGAGGAACCTATGCATTTCAAGACAGGTCAGAATTATTATAACAATTGCTGTGGAGTATCTAATGCATGTTCCTTGCTTTCATTGTAGAGAATTGTTTTCTTCAACAGGACACAATATCTATGATACAAATAATAAAAAGCAAAGGCACACGGGTATATTTTATTTTATTTTAAATGCCAGACATTTCAAAAACACTGTAA
Organism: Oncorhynchus gorbuscha; assembly: GCF_021184085.1. Taxonomy (NCBI): domain Eukaryota; kingdom Metazoa; phylum Chordata; class Actinopteri; order Salmoniformes; family Salmonidae; genus Oncorhynchus; species Oncorhynchus gorbuscha. The sequence continues at coordinate 41,542,464 of NC_060181.1, read as the reverse complement.
ATTCAGTTCATTTCCCACATGAAAGAATTGACTTGGCATATATCGACATGAGGTCATTTCCAAACTGTCAACAAAGCTAATAACAACATCTAACCTTCACAGAACATCTAATATCCTGACAATCATTTTCAATGAGCCATTTCGCTCAGACATCTCTCCCTCTCTTCTCAGAGAAGCCCATGACATCATGTTTATGAGGCCTTTGGGGTGAAGAGATGAACTCTCTCTATGAAGACATCCAAGCCCCATTCCTTATCCTTCACGCCTGGGAGAGCACCTGAAGACTGTATAAACTCAATATCACAACTCCTCCCTGGAATACATATCAAATCAAATGAATATTGTGAAACTACCTTGCCACAATTCTCTCCTACAATATCTTCTCATAGTTCACTCAATTGGTTTTTGTGTCAAATATCAAATTCAGTTCAATGACAGGTATACAAAGGAATATCAATAAAGGTACTATCAATGACAAACACAATTGTATTAATAAAACTCACCAGAAAGTCTGTTTACACAAGGCACATAAAATGGAGGACATATAGAGAGGTGTTAACGAATGACAATGGAAGGTTAATAAACTACACGCATACTCTACTGTATGTTTGAATAAATATGCTACTCACATGCATCTAGAACAAATGGAAGACAAATATCATTTGAGCTGTTATTTCAGGGGAAGATCTTACCTTTGAACTATTCAGATTTTATTTTATTTTTTTAAGTGTCCAAGAGGTATCGTCAGTCCTTGTCCACGGACGACATGATCAGTGCTGCGTACCTGTTACAGACGCAACTTGTGTCAAAACAAGCTGTGCTTTCTTGTTGAATCTCAGAGGGAGGTCCAGTTCACGTGTTCTTACTTTTTCTTTGTCCCGTGGATTGATGGCCATCAAGGAGCCTCTGTGGCTTAATGGCACTTAAAAAAACAAACGTTCATAGATTTAGAAAAATATTATGTTACCCTTTTACAAAAGAAATGTTGGGGAAATGGGTTACTGTTCAAATGATCTTTACATGGAGAATTTGTATTGGTCACACCGGTACAAGGATAGCTTTCCATCTGAACGTTTCAGTTAAAGCATAATCAATATGATCCACAAAAGGAGTAGATGGAAGGATGGACACGCAAACGAGACTGGCCCTCAGGAATGCGAACCGAAGTGCAATGGTCTTCTTCATACCTTGTAAACCTTGGCACCAGGTATTGCTGGGACCACTTCTTCACCACAGATCAACTTCTGATCTTCAAAGAACTGCCTGATACCCATCTCAGCTATATCCACACCAACAACTGGGTGTCCCATATCTGCAAGCCTGCGTATCAACAGGTAGGAGGAGATCATTCAGGCAAGTACAAGTTCTTTCTAAATAAAAATCAATAAAAAAACATGTCTATGGTTATAGAAGTGTAATATTATGTTTGTGTGTGTGTTGAATTTCCGCAACCTACCATTTAATATCAACGGCTTTCCCACACAGTGGGAAGAAAAACCGGACTCCCTTCCGTTCACAGAAAAATGAGCAATGTTGTACCACTGAAAAAGGCAGTGAAAGGCATCTCAGTCATTTCACACAATAAGCCTATTCAGATGACAGACACATCTTGAATTATTACACTCTGTAATTCCTTGAGAACTACAGCTAGAGATTCAGTCATATGAAACGAAAAATAAGTACTGAGAGCCAATCTCTCCCTCTTTCCAACCTTGCTCCCATTCTCCCAGAGTCCTGACTCTATACGCCTGAGCGTCCAGTCTGTAATACCTTCCACCCGCTCAGGCAGCAAGAAAATAACACCAGAGGAAATGGGTGGAATGCCAGACCCAATCACATTGCCAAACTGACATTTTTACTGCTGATCAATTCAAACCAAATGTTATTTGTCACATACACATGGTTAGCAGATGTTAATGTGAGTGTAGCGAAATGCTTGTGCTTCTAGTTCCGACAGTGCAGTAATATCTAACGAGAGATCTAACAATTCCACAACAACTACCTAATACACATACTGACCTCGCCTTCTGGATGATAGCGGTGTGAACAGGAGGTGGCTCAGGTGGTTGATGTCCTTGGTGATCTTTTGCACTATCCATCCAAACACATACAGGCAGCTATAAATAATGAGTCATCCAGAGGCCATTAACCCATAAAATATCATTTTTTCCTTCATAAGTGACTAATCAAATATTGTATGTGTGAAGCTGGATGATAGTACCATTGACATAAGTCATAAGTAGATGTACACATGACGAATTCAAGAGCAGAGAAGTATATGTAGCCAGTGATGTATATGCATTTGGAAAGTATTTAGGCCCCTTCCATTTTCTGTATTTTGTTACGTTACAGCCTTATTCTAAAATGGATTCAATACAAGTGTTCCTTATCAATCTACACACAATACCCCACAATGACAATGTGAAAACAGGTTTTTAGACATTTTTGCAAATGTATTAAAAATAGAAAACATAAATACCTTATTCACATAAGTACTCAGACCCTTTGATATGAGACTCGAAATTGAACTTCGGTACCATTTCCATTGATCATCCTTGAGATGTTTCTACATCCTGATTGGAGTGCACCTGTGGTACATTCAATTGATTGGACATGATTTGGAAATGCACACACCTGTCCATTTAAGGTCCGAAAGTTGACAGTGCATGTCAGAGTGCAAACCAAGCCATGAGTTTGAAAGAATTGTCCATAGAGCTCAGACAGGATTGTGTCAAGGCACAGATCTGGGGAAGAGTACCAAAAAATTGAAGCATTGGCGCATTGAAGGTCCCCAAGTACACAGTGGTCTCCATCATTCTTAATTGGAGGAAGTTTGGAACCACCAAGACTCTTTCTTGAGCTGGCCGCCAGGCCAAATTGAGCAATTGGGGAAGAAGGGCCTTGGTCAGGGAGGTGACCAAGAACACAATGGCCACTCTGACAGAGCTCCAGAGTTCCTCATTGGAGTTGGGAGAACCTTCCAGAAGGACAACAATCTTAGCAGCACTCCACCAATCAGGCCTTTTTGGTAGAGTGGCCAGACGGAAGCTGCTCCTCAGTAAAAAGCACGACAGCCCGCTTGGATTTTGATGAAACCAAGATTGAACTCTTTGGCCTGAATGCCATGCATCACATCTGGAGGAAACCTGGCACTATCTCTACGGTGAAGCATGGTGATGGCAGCGTCATGCTGACTAGTCAAGGATCATATCACCTCCACCTTACCTGTCACCGTAGACCCACCGCAATTTGCATACCGCCCCAATAGGTCCACAGACGATGCAATCGCCATCACACTGCACTCTCTCATCTGGACAAGAGGAACACCTATGTAAGAATGCTGTTCATTGACTACAGCTCAGCATTAAACACCATAGTACCCTCCGAGCTCATCATTAAGTTTGATCCCCTTGGTCTCAACCCCCGCCCTGTGAGATTGGGTCCTGGACTCCCTGGTGGATCATTAGCAAAAATTTCTACAAACTTGTTTTTGCTTTGTCATCATGGGGTATTGTGTGTAAATTGAAGAAAATTATTTAATACATTTTAGAATAAGGCTGTAACGTAACAGAATGTTAAAAAAAGTAGTGGTCTGAATACTTTCCGAATGCACTGTATATCATGTGCCTCTACACCTATAGTCAAACATGATTTTGCCAGAGGGAAATCGGCTGAACCAGCTGTCTCAGCAGTTATTTAAATTGTATCATCATTCATTAACTACTGATCCCATACAGTGGCAATACAAAATGGCTACTCACTCTATTACAGCTACTACTATTCCATTCAGGTAAAGAGATTTAGAAACTATTTTTACATTTATTTTTCCCCTAAACAAAAACGAAATCCTCGATCATTTATGTTACAAGTCTGTAAATGTATGACTTTTACAATACTGTGTTTACTAATGTGTAAAGAACATGGGTTTATTTATATTTAAAAAATGTATTTATTGACATTTCTTCATTCCATCATAAGTAAAAACGATTCACCCAATTCAAGTCACATCATGCCACTAAAAAGCTGAAGACAAGCCACTGAGAGTATTTTCTTCATTATGTCCATATTTGAAACCTAAATAAGAGTCATCACTGGTTCCTCAGTTGGTCTTTAGAGTGATGAGATGCACTCTTTCTGTGAAGAAGTCCATACCCCGAGCCTTCTCTCTGTCTGTGAGGGCATCCAGTGACTGCAGCAACTCTATATCACAGCTCTTCCCTGGAATTAAAAACACAATCACACATGGAAACTAATCACTAAATCCTCCACGACGATGTACATCACATTTATTTCTATGTAGTTTGATCTGAAAAATCAAATACGGACAGAATTACAATCACAGAGACAATCTCCGCCATGAAATAACTTACCAAATAGACTTTGCACTTGCTCGTCGGGCACAAAAAAAGGAGGACCTAAAGAAAAAGGGGTATTCACTTTAACTCGGATGTACTTACAAGTGACACGCAAGTACTCTGCGGTCTAATACAAATAGCATATCATCATTAGCTACAATGCTAGCTACGGGAAAAGCTTTTACCTTTGTACACTTCCGGGTTGTAGAGCAAAGTGTCCAAGAGGTATCGGCAGTCCTTGTCCATTAACGACGTGATCAGAGCCGCGTACCTGTTACATACAGAAGCGACAGAGTTTGCCATCAGCCAAAGACTCTTCCCATCATGCCATGCTCTGTTCTCATGTTGACTTTCAGAAGAAAATTAAGTTCACGTGGTCATACTTCTGTCTGTCCCGTGGGTTGATGGCCACCAAGGAGCCTCTGTCCCAAATCCCTCCAAACTGACCCTCAATGGCACTGTTATACAAAGTGAGAGGATGTCATACTGTAAATGGCCTCCTCCTTCTGACCCAGTCAAAAGAGAAAATGTATTGATAATAGTTTAGACTCTTACCTGGAGAAATTGTATAGATCACATTGGTACAAGGAGATATTTCTCTCTGAGCTCTGTGGAAGAAAAGCATACGAACCACACAGGGTAAACGCACTGCAACGTTAGCTCTTTCGCTATTGGAACATGACTGTGCATATTGGCAGCAGAGTCTTAAAATAATTCTATGAACTCCTTTCACAAACACCAATCATTATCTATGCTGGATCTGTAGCTGGTATGAATAAAATCCAAGACTTTGAACTTCTAGGGTAAGAATGCATTGTTTGCCCTATATGCCACCACAGCAATTGTTGGTTTTCATGCGTAGATGTATGCCTCAGGAAGACCACATCCGCAGGAAGAACCCCACACTGCCACCGCTGCTGAAAGAAAATCCTCAAACACCTTGTAACATCTCGTCTTCCACATACTCCTCCACTGTAGCGTCATAGCAGCCAACCCAGCCGCTCTCTGGCACACAGTACCTTGTAAACCTTGGCTCCAGGTAATGCAGAAACGGTCTCTTCACTGTAAGTCATGTTACTCTCCTCAAAGAACTGCTTGATGGCCTTCTCTGCAATCTCCACCCCTACAACAGAATGGCCCATATCAGCCAGCCTGGAGTCGAACACGTGGTAAAAGACAGTAAAGTCAAAGGTCATTTATGGGATGTTAATTCATGAACTGTGACTTTCACTAGTTAATGTTAATTGAGAACACACTGTTTGTTTGTAATGCACATCACTTACCATTTCATGTCCAGAGCTTTCCCACATAGAGGGAAGAAGAACTTAACTCCCTTCCGTCCGTCGAGAACTTTCTCAATATTACTCTCCAGCATCCTGGAAACAATCAAATTCGTCATATGAAGTTTACCTTATGGGCCTAGGAATAACATGCTGGCAGAGACATGTTAAACAAACATGCATTTAATACAAGCATGAATTCACTCTTTAAGCCACGTCATTGTAAGGTAAATAAAAGAGATCCTTACTTGTTTACGTGGGGCCGGTGCCAGCCTGTTTGGTCTTCCCTCCACCGTTCCTCCCACTCTCCCAGGGCCATCACTCTGTCCGCCTGGGCTGACAACATTTTGTTTGTCTGACACCAACTAGAGTTGGTCAATGAGGGGTGAACAAAGAGAAAGGACAGGTGAAAATGACCTCTTTCACACAACTGATCCAGAGAGGGAGTTCACGGGTGGTATTCTATGCGCGCTCACAGACACACAAGTAAAAACAGTCAATGTGGACTGTGCCAGGCTAATTGTATGGAATTGTGTCATGTCATTGTGACTCATGATCATTACGTGTGAAAGACTAGGGGTGTGCACTTTGAGGCAAAAATTACAAACAGGGTTGGAAGACTTTGGGCTTTTCATATAAAAAGGGCTCTTTGTGCACCTACCAATGCTTAGGGTCATTTGTCAATTGTGCAGGTCAGTCTGTTGAGATATTGTCCCTAAAGTGGAGAACACTACTAAAGGGACATGGAGTAGTCCAGACTCCAGACTGACCTTGTACTGGTCAATCATATGCTGATCAGGTGTGTCAAAGACCAGTGTAGGCCTATTCATGAGCAGAATTGCCTATAAACTGATCATGTTTAGACACGGTGGCCTAAACATGATCCAAAGAACAGCTATCATTCAGGATAAACCATAATTTCACAGGCAACTTCATAGGAAATACAACAGCATGGGATTTTGTAAAGGAACCTCCCCCTAAAACACCGATCACCAGAGAATGAATTTCATAATCTTGCTGTTGACATTTAGAAATGAGTAAGTGGGCGTATTATTACGATTGTGTGTTACGCAAGTTTTTAGTAGGCCCAAATAGTAGTCCTGTAAACAGAGCAGCAATTATATCGACTGCATTAGTTACTTTAGCAGTGTGTATTGAAAATAGGTTGCTGTGCGCAGTCTTTCTCTAAACCAACCCCGATTCGACATAACGAATCAGCTTACCTAGACTTCCCGCCAAGCATAAACATTACGCTGACGAACATAACTGAACTCGACTCGTACAACATGTCCACGGTCGTCGCTTACCTTCTCAAAAATGTTGATATCGATTTATACGTGATCTTCACCGAGCCACAGCCAATGAGTTGCACTACTGGTGTGGGAGGAGCCTTTGTCAACACTGCTCTCCACGTGATCGATAGCGGATGTTCATTTCAAAGGATATTTTTTTCCCCCGCTCAACTTTCGTCCTCAGCCACGCAAAGAGCAGAATACAAAATGTACCCTAGTACAATTTATGTGACAGTACTCTATCTCTTACTCGTTTAAATATGAAATCCTTGCTCGAATCCCACTGAAAAAGGAACCATTCTGGAGTAGTCATGACAAATATCGGCAGCGGTTGATTTTAAGGGATCACGTAATTACACTGTAGCACAGGTATTACAATTAATTGTAATAATTCAGTTACACTGTAACAACAACATGTAACTGGTAGTAATCGCATTCTGTAATTACTGGGATGTAACAACGGAATGCTTGTTATCATGCTTGTTACAAATGTTAAAGTTTTTGAAAGCATCTCAATACCCATATTTCAGCCTTCCCAAGTGGTAAGTGTTAGCCAATTGAAAACCGACCACCTCATTGACACAGCTCTGCAATTAAAGGGCTCTGAAGTCTGATGCCCAGGCCCAATGGCAAAAACGGGTTCACAAACGTTTCACATGAAAACTACTTTAAATTGTTACATCTTTAAAATGACTTTAAGCATCAATTCAACCATTTTAGACACATTAATAAAAATTGTGAGATAGTAATGCCAGATAGTGCTTGTCAAATTGTAAACCTATTAAGATTAGTTGAATAATGGTTTATAAATCCACTTAAAATGATCAAAGACAAATTCTTATTCCATAATTTAACCTTCCAAGAGTTTCACTCTTTAGGAACAGTCTCCCTTTTGGAAGCATCATGTTAAGATCTGCCCATCTGCACAACACGCTTAAAATAAGGACAACCTACAACGTGCCCACGTGTTGATACTGACATTATGTTACAGTGTGAAAGAATGGGGTCGAGTTCGAAGGTCAGTGTGCAGAATCAAGACATGAAAGATTACAGCGAAAGAAACAATGTTGTAGGTCAAAAATGTAAATACAGGAGAGAGAAAGTTTTCTCCAGTGTGCCAGTGGCCATTGTAGGTGAGCAATTGCCCACTGAAGTCGGTTACAACGCCAATTCAGTCAATTCAAGACCCTGGTGAGGGCAATGAGCACGCAGATGAGCTTCCCTGAGACGATATCCTTTTGTTGTTTCCTCAGCTGTCTGGATGGTTAGTGTCAGATGATCCTGCAGGTGAAGAAGCCGGATGTGGAGGTCCTGGGCTGGCGTGGTTACACGTGGTGAGGCCGGGTGGACGTACTGCCAAATTCTCTAAAATGACGTTGGAGGCTGCTTAAGGTAGAGAAATTAACTTCCATTTTTTTGGGAACAGCTCTGGTGGACATTCCTGCAGTCAGCATGCCAATTGCACACTCCCTCAATACATTTATGGCATTGTGTTGTATGACAAAACTGCACATTTTAAAGCTATGCCTAACTAGCTATACACCTAAACTACAGTGTTTTCATAAAGTATTCAGACCCCTTGACATTTTACAAATTTTATTAAGTTACAGCATTATTCTAAAATTGATTAAATAAAATGTTTTCCTCATACATCTACACACAATACCCCATAATGACAAAGCAAAAACAGGTTCTTAGACATTTTAACAAATGAATTCAAATCAAAAACAGAAATTCCTTATTTATCTAATTATTCAGACCCTTTGCTACGAGACTCAAAATTGAACTCAGGTGCATCCTGTTTCCAATGAATATCCTTGAGATGTTTCTACAACTTGATTGGAGTCCACCTGTGGTGAATTAAACTGATTCGACATGATTTGGAAAAGCACACACCTGTTGACAGTGCATGTCAGAACAAAAACCAAGCCATGAGGTTGAAGGAATTGTCTGTAGAACTCAGAGAAAGGATTGTGTCAAAGCACAGATCTGGGTATCAAAACATTTCTGCAACATTGAAGGTCCCCAAGGACACAGTGGCCTCCATCATTCTTAAATGGAAGAAGTTTGGAATCACCAAAACTCTTCCTAGAGCTGGCTGCCCGGCGACACTGAGCAATCATGAAAGAAAGGCCTTGGTCACGGAGGTGACCAAGATCCCTAGCTCCAGAGTTGATCTGTGGAGATGAAAGAAATAATATGTTTATAAAAGTTAAGGAAAATGTTTATATCTTGTATATTTATGTTTAACTCACGTAATATTTAGAAATTTACATTTAAAAGTATGCAATAAGGTTTCTGTCGTAGAATACATGAGTCAAAAACGACAGACATTTAAAGTATTTATATAGCTTCCGAAATCTTTAAAAAAATGTTTTGTACAATTTTTAATACCAAGTTGGCTGCTAAGTGGCTTCAGTCAATACATTGTCCCCTGTCAGTCATCCAGTGTTTATACACAACATTGATAATAACTAGTGTCACGATCGTCGTCAAGGAAATGACCAGACCAAGGTGCAGCGTGGTCAACATACATACTTTTATTTTAAATGTCGCAAACAAAAACAATATACAACAAAACGAACTTGAAGCTCTGTAAGGCTATACATGCCACGAACAAAGACAACAACCCACAAATGAGAAAAGTTAAAAAAGGCTGCCTAAGTATGATTCCCAATTAGAGACAACAATAGACAGCTGTCCCTGATTGAGAATCATACCCGGCCAAAAACAAAGAACCAGAAAGCATAGACTTTCTCACCCGAGTCACACCATGACCAAACAAACATAGAGAATAAAAGGATCTCTACAGTCAGGGCGTGACAACTAGGGGTAATGCAGTTTATATGCTAAATTGTCATACATTCTTCTTCTTTACCACAGATTGCCACAAGGTCTCAGACTCCAGGATGGGAAATGCTTACAAGAAAGAAACAGAGTTGTCTGAGACAGAGTTGGCAATTTCCATTGTTACTTGTAATGTCATAAAGGGAAGAAAAAGACAATCCCATTTTTCCAAATGAGCCATCTAAGCTACTTACCATACTATAGGCAAAAGATATGAGACATCACTAGAATAGTTATTTTTATGTTATTGAGAAAGGCTATGTATCTTTGATTAATCCAATTAATCTATTAATCGAACAATAAAATGTTGCAATAAAGTTGACTAAAATAGAAACTCGTCTTTTATTTGTATGTATTTTTACTTGTTAATAATATAGAAATTGCTCAAAGGTAACTATAAAGTTACACTTCACTTTAACACTTTAAATAGAAAAATCTTGTTTAACAACTAGTGACAACCTTACTTTTGCAGATATTACAGATATGTACTCTGTGGTGTTGTGAAGGAAATTTTATTTTGTGTATCTTGTCTTTGGTGTCATAAACAATCCTTGGTTCCTGCCTATGTCTGGTAGAGATATTACACTATTTGGCAGAACACCCAGAATATGTTCTATAAATTAAGACAGGAGACGTGCCAGACACATGGAACCAGCCCTATGAATAACAATGTAATAACAATGGACGTATGCAGATATTACATGTACTCTGTGCACTAGTGTGTTCATTTTCTCACTCGGATGGTGCTTCCGGAAGCCTTAAAATAATGGCCAGGTTGTCAGGATGGGTAATGTACTATAAAAGTACACATTCATTTCAAGTAAGTACCCCTCAATATACACTTCATTTTAACTATCTAAATACTGTGTAACACCTAGTATTTACATTGTACTTCTGTAGATATTACATGGTGTATTTGTGGTTGTATTGTCTCACTTGGATGGCAAGAGGTTCAGGTTTTCATAAGAGTAATGTACAGATTAATTATAAATTATTTTTTGTTATAATCTGGGATGACACCCGTATGTAGACCCCAGTCAGTGAGGTTGACCTACACAATATATACAAAAGTATGTGGACACCCATACAAACGAGTGGATTCGGCTATTTCAGCCTCACCCGTTGCCGACAGGTGTATAAAATTGAGTACACAGCCAAGCAATCTCCATAGACAAATATTGGCAGTAGAATGGCCTTACTGAAGAGCTCAGTGACTTCAAAGTGGCACCGTCATAGGATGCCACCTTTCCAACAAGTCAGTGCATCAAATTTCTGCCCTGCTAGATCTGCCCCGGTCAACTGTAAGTGGAAATGTCTAGGAGCAACAACGGCTCAGCCGCGAAGTGGTAGGCCACACAAGCTCAGAGAATGGGACCGGCGAGTGCTGAAGCGTGTAGCTCATAAAAATGGTCTTTTCTCAGTTACAACACTCACGACCTGTAAGGAACGACGCTGGAGAAGAGAAGTAGGTACGGTGAGTTGACATTTAATTTGAAACGGAAAACTCTCCTTCCAGACTCACATTAAGCATCTCCAATCCAAAATTAAATCTAGAATCAGCTTCCTATTTCGCAAACAAAGCCTCCTTCACTCATGCTGCCAAACATACCCTCGTAAAACTTACTATCCTACCGATCCTTGACTTCAGCAATGTCATTTACAAAATAGCCTCCAACACTCTACTCAGCAAACTGGATGTAGTCTATCACAGTGCCATGCGTTTTGTCACCAAAGCCCAATATACTATCCACCACTATGACCTGTATGTTCTCGTTGGCTGGCCCTCAGTACATATTTGTCGCCAAACCCACTGGCAACAGGTCATCTATAAGTCTTTTCTAGGTTAAAGCCCCACATTATCTCAGCTCACTTGTCACCATAGCAACACCCACCTGTAGCACGAGCTCCAGCAGGTATATTTCACTGGTCATCCCCAAAGCCAACACTTCCTTTGGATGCCTTTCCTTCCAGTTCTCTGCTGCCAATGACTGAAACAAATTTCAAAAATCCCTGAAGCTGGGGTCTTATATCTCCCTCTCTAACTTTAAGCATCAGCTGTCAGAGCAGCTTACCGATCACTGTACCTGTACACAGCCCATCTGTAAATAGCCCAGCCAACTACCATATTGTTATTTATCCTCTTGCTCTTTTGCACCCCAGTTTCTCTACTTGCACATTCATCATCTGTGCATGTAATACTCCAGTATTAATGCTAAATTTAATTATTTCGCCTCTGCGTGTAAGGTCCTGGGTGTCATGAGGCTGAAATCAGGCGCAGGAAAGCAGAGAGTTCAATAAAGTGCTCCTTTAATGCACACACGGTGAACCACGACCACTCCACTTTTGGGTGCTCAAACAAAATGCCCCAGACACAGGGAATGAAAACAGTCTAGCACTAAATGCACAAACACGTTCGTCTGAAAGCAAACACCAGGGTTACAATGATCAATCCCGCACAAAGAAACGGGCGGGCCGGCTGACTAATAAAGCCCAACTAATTACAACAAACTCAAAGCAGGTGTAATCAATAAACACATAAGGAGGGGGAGAAAAGTAGGCCGGCAACTACGACCGCAGAGCGCCACCCGAACGGGAAGGGGAGCCACGGGAAGAGGAGCCACCTTCGGTTGGTGTTGTGACACTGCGGCCTATTTATTGCCTACCTACCCACTCTTCTACATTTGCACACACTGTACATATATTTTTCTATTGTGTTATTGACTGTACGTTTGTTTATATGTAAATTTGTGTTGTTGCTTTTGTTGCACTGCTTTGCTTTATCTTGGCCAGGTCACAGTTGTAAATGAGAACTTCTTCTCAACTGGCCTGCCTGGTTAAATAAAGGTGAAATAAAAAATAAACAAATAAAATAGTCTTTCTAAATATAGGTTTTTGCCAATTTGCAATTTATTCATTGTACATATGGACATACTGGACTTCTTCATTGTAAAACAAAATGCACTTGAAAACGACCTTCCAACATCTCCCCTGGCTACTAAGGTCATGCTATTTACGGAATGCAACTGAGAAATGTATGTTTTTACCCCCCCATTCTTACACTGACACTTATCTAATGAGGAGTGTGTCTCCTACGGTTTCAGATCATCAATTATGTATTAAAAAAATCCAATCCAATCTCATGAATATAAATTAAACCGTTTGTGCTTTGAAATATAATTTGTGTGTTGTGCTTTGACATAGAATTAAGATCATATCATTTAAGGATATTATGAAGCTGAGCAATTATTCTAACGGTGCAAATTCACTTCAGGTTTCATAGAGTTTTGAAATCATGTTTTATTTTGATGAGCCTACACACTGGCTCATTGTGTGGAGTACGATGCAGTCAGGGTGTTTGGAACACAAGTTCATCCTAAATGTAGCCTACTTTGTTTACATTTGGAGAGAAAGCATCCTGGAATCACGTTGAAACTGTGACAGATGCTGTTTGTAATCTGCAGACAGCCTGCACAGCGTTGTACAATGATCTCAGTCCTGGGAGATAGCAGATAGGGTATAGGCTATGATGTCATCATGAGAGCAGCCCGTTGACATGGGTGTTTTCTCATTTGGTCAAAAGTCCGTCCTCCACCCTCTCTCCTCCGTCCTCTCTCCACCGTGACCCGGAAATCGATAAGTGGTTGAGTGGTGGAGGAGATGTCAATTCATTAATAGGCGAACGGAAGAGTGTCCCCTCCCCCTCCTCGATAGCCACCTTTCATCGAGGATAGTCATGTAGTATCCTACCTGAGTCCTTTGTAGAACAATTCTTTAATCTCCCACACCCCCTTTGAGGCTTTTGTTTTTTGTTGCATGAGAAAGCATGCACAAGTTTCAAAAACAATATGCTACTCATCATTGTATCTATAAAATGTCATGCAAAACTAACTAAATTCGTTTTTAGCACTGTACACATTATATTTGGACTCCACCCTTGTAAATGAGTGGAAAATGAGAGTCTCATTTCATACAGAGGCATTTTCATCCCAGGTTCCCTCTCGTTGCCACCTCGCCTCGATTACCTATGAACTTTTTCAAAAGGAGGAGAGAGAAGATGGAGGAGAGGATGTAGGAGTTGAGCAAAACAAATTGAGAAAAGGCCAGGGAGCATGGAGCAGTCTCACAAAGGAGACAGAGACAGTGTGAGTAGTTACAACTTTTGAACACAGGGAGGCGCGAGGTGCATAGAAAATTACCAGCATTTGGGTGTGGGCTAGTCACAAAGAGGACCACCTTGATTATACTGATGTCTTTATCATCTTCCTCATATGAGCATAAAACCCTTTCCTTTCTCTTCATTTTTATGATAGCCCTGTATACTGTAGGCCTACAGAATATTTAATTGCCATTGTAACATATTAATTAGGAAATAGGCTAAATTGTGAATTGTGTGTGTTTGTGTGCATGTGTGTGAATTGAAATGTTCCATCCTTGTCCTTTCTGCTATACTGAAAAAAATATTTAAACGCAACATGCAACAATTTCAACAATTTTACTGAGTTACAGTTTATATAAGGAAACCAGTCGATTGAAATAAATTAATTAGGCCCTAATCTATGGATTTCAAATGGCTGGGCAGTGGCATGGCCATGGGTGGGCCTGGGAGGGCATAGGCCCACCCGGGTGGCTGGTCTCTGACAATCCTGCAGGTTAAGAAGCTGGTTGGGGAGGTCCTGGGCTGGCCGTTGGATGTACTGACAAATTCTCTAAACCGACGTCGGAGGTGGCTTATGGTAGAGAAATTAACATTCAGTTCTCTGGCAATAGCTCGGGTGAACATTCCTGCAGTCAGCATGCCAAATGCACCCTCCCTCAACTCCCTCAACTTGAGACATCTGTGGCATTGGGTTGTGTGACAAAACTGCACATTTTAGAGTGGCCTTTTATTTTCCCCAGCAGAAGGTGCACCTGTGTAAGGATCATGCTGTTTAATCACTTTCCTGTATGCCTCACCTGTCAGGTGGATGGATTATCTTGGAAAAGGAGAAATGCTCACTAACATGGATGTAAACAAATGTGTGCACAACATTTGAAAGGATTAAACTTGGAAAATGTCTGAGATCTTTTATTTCAGCACATGAAACCAACACTTTACATGTTGCGTTAATATTTTTGTTGAGTATAGATAAAATTATATTACAGAAAAAGTCAGCATGCAAGACTAATTTAGAGTTACGCAATGTGTATCTTGAAACCAAATCCATTGCCGACGTATGTACGGTTCACTTCAAAGTCGAAGCCGTTCTGTGTGCGTAATTCAGTGGTTCCGAAATTCTCCAGTTGCGCGGAACCGCTGGCCAGACCCAGATGTGCCTGTTTTCTTTAAATACAGCTTGCGAGACCGAAGTACCTCGGCACCGCGAGAACCAATCACAAACGCCGGGGGCGGGTCATCTTTGGAATGTTGTGGATGTTTAAAATGGACAACTTGTCGCAGATACCCCAATACCGGTATCGAATAATAACCTGTGCATTCACATGGAGGTGATTTGCAAATGATTGGTCGAGGAGTGAAAAGGAAATCGCCTGAGCGGGGAATTGCGCTTTGTTTCCCCCCGGTGAGGGTGAGTTCTCGGTCCGGAGAAAGCAGGCGGATTGTACTGGCGATGTAGCCCGGAGACTATTGCTGGGCGCTCTTATTTCTCTATGGTTGTTCAATAGCCTATATCAATGACTGCATATTGCACTCCGGAAGTAATCTACAGGATTATCTTCAATCACATAATATAGACAAGTGTTTATAGACGGAGAAGTGAACCTGCATGTGATATCGTGCACAGTGTCCAAGGGCATTGTGCCTCTTCAATGTTCATATTTAATATTAAGTGGACGAGCATAGCATAACCTACGGAGTCTGCATATTCGACTAGGTCATTACTGTCACTGTTGACATATTCTACGAGTAGCCTATCAACCGATGGCAGCGCATTTGAATGCTTGGTTTTTTTTTTCCGCCACCACTCAATTGTTTATTTCCCCAATGCATTGTTTCCATGGCTTCTGCCGAATTGCTCCAACGGCCTCGACACACTCATGCTCAGATAAAGAGAGTGCAAATACGGGAGTGATAGACACTTGTCGTGACAAAGGGACAGGGTGCAGTCTATTACCAATAGGCTAGCATATAGTGGCACGTTGAATATTGAGCGAGAGTGAATGATCTGAAATACTCTGTTCATTTCCTTGGTGCACAGAAAGCGTGTGGTTTAATGTGGGTCCAGGTAGTGCGAACATCAAAATTACGCCACTTGTGGAGAGGGAGAAAACTGTAGCCTGTGAGCAACAGACAGGGGCGGTGAGATTATTTTTATGGACGCGCCCTGAGTGATTTGCGCGTGTCAGTCGTGTGTACTCAATCATGTTCTCGAGCTCGTAAATCGAGAGGACCGCCAGTGCGAAGTGCCTCAACCAGGAGGGGCATTAAATCCCCGGTGCCGCTAAAAAGGACGCTCAACTTGTACGCAAACAAAACGTGCCGCTGTAGCTAGGAGGAGCGTCAAGAGAACAGAGGCAAGCACAATGACAGATTTTTGTTGACAAATTACTGACAACTCGGTGAATATTGCCGACAAGGACTAAATACTTTCTTTCGAAAGTGGATAACACAGTCTGCCTGTCATTTCCGTATAACCACAATAAAGGACCACAATAAGTACAGGTAACGACACAATAACCTCGGCTACTATTCTACTGTCTGCTTGTTTTTTGAGAATGAAGAATGATGTAGAAAATGATAAAGGTAGACTTTTCTCGGCTTCAGAAATGATCTAATATCGGTGTCATTTTCTTGATGCAATAGAACGTAAATTACATTTCAAATCTATTAACATAACATTATGCATGACCGTGTGTGTGTGTCTTGGATATGCCCTTGACACATTTTGAGTTGTGATGATGGATGTTCCTGTTTTTTCAAGTGTGGGTGTTGAGAGATGCCTTTCTTGCACACTCCAATTGGATACTGGCTGAGCTATGAAGCTCAGCATCCCCGAGGTCAAGAGAGGTGTCAGAACCAATTCAGTTGTGAAGTATGAGGGTGGAAAATGACATGGTGACATCCCATGACAATAAACTCATTTATGGTATTGACTGATGAAGTGGCATTGACTGATGAAGTGCAGCCAAGGACAGGGTCAAACGGACACCACAGAAATAATTTGAAGCCAAAACCCAAAACCTGTGGAATGATTTCACATTCACTGCTACTCAACAGTCATAGCTTTTAACGGGATGGGGATGAGCCTGGAGAAATGTAACAACTCTCAAATTCATAGACAGAGCAAGAATGGATGCAAGAATTGACCATCCATGATTACAAAATTAGTTTTAACCATGTTTTGAGGCTATACAGCGTTTGTGTACATTTACATTGTTTACAAACATTGGACTAAAACAAGCTTTTATTTGGGGTTTTCTTGCCAGAATTAATGAGTATACACTGAGTGTACGAAACATTAAGAACACCTGCTCTTTCCATGACATAGCCTGACCAGGCGAATCAAATCAAACTTATGTCACATGTGCCGAATACAACAAGTGTTGACTTTACCATGAAATGCTTATGATCCCTTGTTGATGTCACTTGTTAAATCCACTTCAATCAGTGTAGATGAAGGTGAGAAGGCAGGTTTAAGAAGGACCTGGTTTTTGTATGTGTGCCATGCAAAATGTTTAAGTGCCTTTCAGTGGGGTATGGTAGGGTTAGGGTTAGGGTCAGGTGCACCGGTTTGTGTCAAGAACTGAAACTCTGCTGTGTTTTTTTTCATGCTCAACAGTTCCCCGTGTGTATCAAGAATAGTACAACACCCTGTGGAATGCTTTTGACACCCTGTAGAGTCCATACCCCAACGAATTGAGTCTGGGGGGGGGGGCAACTCAATATTAGGAAGGTGTAAATCAATCATTTGTAAGTCTCAAAATGAATGTAGCAGTTAAGGATTCTAGCTTCTCTTTCAGGATACTAGATTCTAGTAAATATGTTATCTGTATTTGGTGAACGTACCGTAGTAAAGGTGTTGAAAGAATCATCATGCAGTCTGACTGTATAACTCCTCTTGAGTGTCATGCCATGGTATCTAGTGATGTGGATAGGTGACTCAAAGTGACCCGTTCCCTGCTGCTCTGACAAGGATGGCGGACTCATTGCACCATGCCACACTTAATATATTACCTCATTTTGTATAGGGAAGGAAGGGGTACGAGTTGGCTGCTTCTAGAATGGGTATCATAACGGCGGAAGCTCTGTTTGAGTTATAGGATTGCTGGGCACTGCCATAACAAATCAGGGCACCCCCAGAAAACACTGGCACCCCATAGTCATACAAATATTATCTTTCCTTGGACTGATCATCATGTAGCTGTGAAATTGTCCTTTTTTAGAATGGATCCAAGATCACATTTTGCTTTCATCCCTTGCAGTCAAGGTTAGGATATTTCACTATAATCTGATCCCAGATCTGGATACAGAGGGCATCTTCTGCTTAGAGCCCCATGCAGATAGCATGATAAGTTGTGTTCCATATCCTGCATGCTCTGCTGTGCGAGCAGCACTAGTTGATGTTGAGCTAGCTGCCCTAATTGTTCCAACCCATCTTGTATGTTTGTTTAATTAGCCCTCGTGGTGTCGGAGTGAGAGCAGCATATTGTTGAGACATAATTACAACCCGGCTTGATTAATTATCGTTAAGGCGGTGGGAGGCTAGGCATGGGTTGTTCAGGCTAGAGGTAAACATCTTATTAAACTGTGTCAGTTTCTCGCAGACTCGCACCACGCAGAGCAACAAGGTTTTATTAGGTAGAAAAGCACAACTATCAAGAAAATGTCCTCATAAAAATGCCAGGGCTTGATTAGGTTTATGGTGATTACGGTCCTCAGGTAATCCCTACTGAATTGAAAAATTCCACTCTACTAGCTCACTGTAGATTGAAAGAAAGCCATTTTTATGGCCATGGTCATGGATAAAAAAATGTGTGTGTGTATACTACCTTGTAACAGGCATAAACTTGGGCTGAGAATGAGGCAAAGAGAAAGAAAACATGACATTTCAAGAGGCCCATGGTGTCCTGGGCATTGGTAAGATTGCGCCGTAGCAGAAGGCCAACCGATTGTGTTTTTTTGTTCGTTTATCTGAGTTGTTTGTAACTTATTTTTGTACTCATTTTGTACATAATGTTGCCGCTACCGTCTCTTGTGACCGAAATATCTTCTCTACATCAGGACTGCGATTACTCACCACGGACTAGCAGAATCCTTTTTCTTCTTTCACGACTCTGGCGAGCCCAAGGCAGAGGACATACAGCTCCCTCGGGAACAGGCCCCAACCCCCGTGATCTGCGGGAAGAGGAGGCTGAGAAAGAGACGCCGGAGAGCGGGCTGCCTTCTGAGAATTCGTGGGCGAACGAATAAACCCCCACTTCCCTCAATTCTGCTAGCAAACATGCAATCTTTGGAGAATAAAATCGACAAATTACGGGGAAGATTAAACTACCAAAGGGACATTAAAAACTGTAACATCTTATGCTTCACAGTCGTGTGTGAACGGCCACAATATCAACATACAGCTGGCTGGTTATACGATGTACAGGCAGGATAGAACAGTGGGGTCAGTCTGACGATACTTGTCTTACCCATGTATTTTTGTAAATAAAAGCTGGAGCACTATATCTAAGGATGTCTCGAGCTATTGCTCGCCTAAGTTTGAGTATATCATGATAAGCAGTAGATCACACTACCTACCGAGAGAGTTCTCATCTGTATTCTTCGTAGCTGTTTACATACCACCTCAGTCAGAGGTTGGCACTAAGACAGCATTGAATGAGCTGTATTCCGCCATAAGCAAACAAGAAAACGCTCACCCAGAGGCGGCGCTCCTATTAGCCTGGGACTTTAATGATGGGAAACATAAATCAGTTTTACCAAATTTCTATCAGCATGTTAAATGTGCAACCAGAGGGAAAATAACTCTGGACCACCTACGGTGACTGTACATACCCCGACCAGAAGCCATGGATTAAGGCAGCGTCCGCACTGAGCTAAAGGCTAGAGCTGCCGCTTTCAAGAAGCGGGATTCTAACCTGGAATTTATTTTATAAGAAATCCTGCTATACCCCCCCCCCCCCCCGACGAACCATCAAACAGGCAAAGCGTCAATACAGGACTAAGATCGAGTCGTACTACACCGGCTTTGAAGATCGTCGGATGTGGCAGGGCTTGCAGAACATTACAGACTACAAAGGGAAGCACAGCCGAGAGCTGCCCAGTGACACAAGCCTACCAGACGAGCTAAACTACTTCTATGCTTGCTTTGAGGCAAATAACACTGAAACATGCATGAGAGCACCAGCTGTATGGGTGACTCTGCGATCATATGCTCTCCACAGAGTAAGATCTTTAGACAGGTCAACATTCACAAGGCCGCAGTGCCAGACGGATTACCAGGACGTGTCAGGATTTGATTTGATTTGACTGTTCCTGTATTCTCTTTTTCACAAAACGCACTTTCTGAGATGACCGCAGACGGATATGACAGCAGACAAACCTCGCCACAACCTCAGTCATTCCTGGTCAGGTTTTCCCCACAAACAGATACGTCCCCACAAACACACATGTCCCCACAAACACACATTGCATGGCCAAATAAGGCTAGGACTAAGAATCCCTTAGAATTGCCGCTATGCCTCTCCAGCCTTTAATGACAGAGACCAGCGTTTAATTTGAGTCTTGTGTAGCCTTTCACCTCACCGCAAAATGTGTTTTGTCTTCAGGAAAAGTTAATTTCCCTGGACTAACATGTGTATTCAGCTTTAGTCCAGTAATCAAACGTGTGTGTGTGTGTGCAGGAAAACACACATGCACACACACAAACACAGCCTACTGAACTGAATACGTTGGCAGAAAGGCAAACAAGTAGGAGTTCAGCATTTGAGTCTCTGTGTAACTTTATCAAGGAGATCTTTAACCCTTATTTAACCAGGTCAACTGAGAACACATTCTCATTGAGACACTGACCGCCAACTCTTTCTCTCGTTGTTATTTTAAAAACAGACGCTGCTGATCTTAGTGTCAGTTTACGGTCTCTGTTTTATATGCCCACGCAAATCATCTCCGTCATAACCGTATTGCCTCCCCATGCACAGAGGAAATGACTACCCCCGTCAGAGTTCAACGCAAGCTCATTTCAGTTTCTATCAATGCCTTCATGCACTTTCCCTGCCCTGCTACCTTCCTGTATTATTGCATCTGAGTTGTAGTTGACGGTTGCTGTAAACACCATCCAATCTACTGATGGTTCAATTCAGTTGCGTTTCCTTCGATAGTTGCAGAGACACTCTAGTTGGCCTTGAGGGGAACAGCAGGCAAAGTTGAGGGCAGGCGGGCAGTCCTCGAGGAGGAGGGATGAGCTTTGAGCAGGCCACTAGTCCAGCTGTCACCTTCACTGACTGAAGCATGTGAACTAACAACAAACCCAGAGACAGAGACTAGGATGCTGTGTAAGAATGTGGGCAGAGACGTTAGGATGGACAAGAGAAATTGGGGCTTGTTTGTTTTACTAATGAAGAGATTTCACAAGGGACAGTCTACACCTTTTAATGTTTACCGTGTGGCTTTTCATGCTCAGTGCAAACACACAGGTGGCAAGTAGATATGTTGTGTGTAAATAAACATTGGGGTCGTTCCATGCAGGGTTGGAGGGTAAAGGATTACAAAAAAGACGGTAACTGTAATCCGTTACCAGCAAACATATTGTAATCAGATTACAGATACTTTTGAAAAACTAGATGATTACTTTGAGGATTACTTTTAAAATTCTGAATGACATTCAAATCAGCATTGAAAAAAGGCGCAAGTTTAAGTTTGTTCAACCTGAGCGTATGACTGCTGTCGGCATCCAAAGATGATCAAACTTGAATAAAGGCTTGGATGTAAGGATGACAGCAGTGGTGTAGTCTACGGCGATACGGATGTCAGTTATTATTGTTATCTACATAGTGCATTGATGTGATTCAAACTGCTGCTCTCTCCTTTAGCTATTTGCGCCTTACGGGTTGTGGATGGCTGTTCACAAATCTAAATGTGTATTTGAACCCAATAATGATAGGCAGTTTACATTTCTTGAATTCTATCAATCATCATTGTTTTTGAAACCAGTGGATAGTGAAAAATGGGATCTTGCAACAGCTGCACAGTGCGGATCCCAGCCTACGGAATGAAAGTGGGGCTAATTCATGCCAATACATTGTTTTTATCCATAGGCCTGATGGACACATGTTCAAAGGGGCAATATTTTGATAGACTAAAAGGGGCAATCTGTAGTTGCTACATCCATTTTTGGATTTATAAACTATAATTTACAAATGCCTCATGAGCATAGTTCAACTGTCACAATCCATGAGAACCCAAAATATAACCTTGTTTTTCTCCATTGTTTGTAAACATTGTAAATGTAAACACACACTGTATAGCCTCAAAACATGGTTAAAACCATCATTTTGATATCATGGATGGTCTTTGTATCCATAGCTCTGCTTATTAATCTGAGAATGGTTATATTTCCTCAGGACCATCCCTCAGCTTCTGACCAAAACAGAGGCGGGGCGGCCGTTTTGTTATTGTTTCACCTTGTTGATTTGCCCTTTAAACAGCTGCATTATTATCAAGATATTAAAGTGTCACCAACAAAACATTTTAACCATAGGCCTATAGCAAATGCAGCATATTGCATTCATTTTTCACATGTAAATAGCACTTTTCAGTAGTGCTCAACTGAGTAGGGCTGGCTAAAAAGTCCTTAGATTTGGGGTTATGCTCAGATAAAACAATTTTGGCTAATCTATACTTCCATATTTACAAGTCTTATAAAGTTGCCACTACATCCCAGGCTGTGTCACAGCCTGCAGTGACCAGGAGCCCAATCAGGCAATGCACTATTGGCTAATTCATTTCCAAGTCCTATTCTTGAAGATCAAGGGGTATTTATTGGAATGACTGGAATTCTGATAGACTTTGGTTTTTAATGTAAAGATCGAATTTAATCATATTATTATATGTAGTAGAAAGCGATGTGTCAGAAGAAGCCGACATAACCAACCCATAAAGTAACATTTAACATCCATATATGGCCAGCTATGTAAACTTTAACATTGATTTATCCTGAAATAGATGTGTTTCAATTGGTAACATACATTTTTATCTTCTTCTAATGCCTCTTAAGGGTAATGTAATCTAAAAGTAACTGAATGTAATCAGATGTTACTGAGTTTGGGTAATCCAATAGTTACATTACTGATTACAATTTTGACAGGTAACTAACAGATTCAATTTAGAAAGTAACCTACCCAAACCTGGTTCCATGTCATTTCAAGCCATGACACCCACCATCTCAGATTGTTCTGTAATAGTTTCTGTAGTTAGAAACAGATAAGATTAGCATTCCTGCAACATTATTTTGTTGAAAGACGATTTGAACTCTAAGAAATTAAGCTAATTGATTGCACCCAAATTGGCCATTTAAATTTACAGGATTCATATAATATTCAATAAATATAGTACCAAACTCTAAGATTTGCACACACAAAAAAAACTTAACAATGATTAAAAAGAACATTTTTACTTAACTAGGCAAGACAGTTCATAACAAATTCTTATTTACAATGATGACCTACCCCGGCCAAACCCAGATGACGCAGGGCCAATTGTGCGCCGCACTATGGGACTCCCAATCACAGCCAGATGTGATGCAGCCTGGATTTGAACCAGGGACTGAAGTAATGCCACTTGCACTGAGATGCCTTAGACCACTGCGCCACTTGGGAGCCCAATGACTAGTCAAATGAATGCATGGTCAAACGCCACCCACAGACCCCCAGTATACAGTATCAGTTCTCTGTGTTTGACATTTTATCCAGAGTGACTTACAGTTAGTGCATTCAGCAAAGTCAGAACTAGTAGGGTGGGGGGGATTAAGTGCGAGTGTTAGTTCACGAAAGGCATTTTCATTGAATTTTTTGGGGGGGGGGGTCAAGTTCAGAAGTGGGGGTGCTGTGGGTTTATTTACTTTACTCTTTGAAGAGGTATGGTTTCAGAATTTTTTGGAAGATGGGCAGGGACTCTGCTGTCCTAGCTTCAGAGGGAAGCTGGTTCCACCATTGGTGTGCCAGGTGCCAGGACCAAGAATAGCTTGGACAGGGCTGAACGGGAGCTGCCCTCCCGTAGGGATGGAAGGGCCAAGAGACCAGAGGTGGCAGAACGAAGTGCTTGGGATGGGGCGTAGGGTTTGAACATTGCAAGCATTTGACACGTTGTATGAAGCCGCAACTTGGAGTATTGTTTATTCATACTATGACATTTATTCTCAGTGAATTTGTGATGTTTTTTTCCCCTGTTCAGAGAAATTAGCCATTGAAGTCGCTTGCATTTCCCCCATAAAATAAGTGAAATGACCAGGTTTTTCCCACTAGATGCCACTGTTCTTGCTACTGCCCCTTTATCAATTTTGCTGGTCTCTTTGTTTATCAAATGTATGACTACATTTTCACTGCAGCTTTGGGTAGAAAACCAAAAGCTTTTGCTCATAATGAAAATAAATGCTATACTCATCCTCACATTTCAATCCATTCAACCATGAAAGCAATTCAGTTTGCCCTTCTCGTAGCAACCTAATTCTTCAACCCAAGAGGGCTATCCCTATGGTGCAATTCTCATATGTAGCCCAAAAATGTGATGGAGAAATGGGCTAGTGACTAAAATGTTGGGACAACCCTAACAAAATAATACAATTATAAACCATTACATGGTAGTCAATACAATTATTGGGAAACATCTCTGTTTGATTGGTGACATTTTCCATTCAACTCAACCCAATACCATTGCAAAATACTATACAATGTGTGTTTGTGACTTTTACCATTGACAATCCCTTGAAACATTGAAACCATTAGAAATGCTGTAACCTAATAGTTTGCTTGTTCACGAAACACACACACGGGCGGTTCCCTGGACGCAGATGAAGTCTAAGCGAAGGAAAAACGGAATTGCTTTCATGGAGGACTGGCTTGAATTGTGAGGATGACCAGAATGTATTTTCATCATGAGCAAAAGCTTTTGGGTTTCTACCCAAACTTGCAAGGAAAATGTTGTCATACATTTGATAAACAAAAGATACGAGTAAACTGGATAAAAGGGCAGTAGCAGGAACAGCGGCATCTAGTGGGTGAAATCTGGTACTTTCATTTAATTGACTTGGAAAATGTCCTGTTGACTTCAATCGCAAATCTCTCTGAACCCGGGGGTAAAAAATACACTACCAAATTCACTGAGAACACAGTTCCATAGCATGAAGAAACAATACTCCCAAGTTTCCCAAGTAGCACAGTTGTCTAAGGCACTACATTGTAGTGCAGTGCTGAGGTACCACAATTGTGCCAGTACACAATTGGCCCAGTGCCATCTGGGTTAGGGGAAGGTTTGGCTGGGGGGGGGGGGGCTTTAGGGAATCCTTGTGACAGGCTGGGCGTCTGAAAGCTGACTTCGGTCGTCAGTCGAACGGTGTTTCCTCCAGCACATTGCTAAGGCTGACTTTCGTGTTTTAAGCAAACAGTGTGTTACGAAGCCGTTTCGGAGGACGCAGCAATGAGACAAGGTCGTAACTACCAATTGGATATCACAAAATTGGGGAGAAAATTTTGTCAAATTACAGTAAAGTACTCCAAGGTACAGCATGGGGATAGTGGAGTTTGTGGGTGGTGTTTGGATTACTCACAGAGGTTTTTGTGCATATCGGATGTTGGGTACTATATAATTCTATAAATGTATGGACAATTTGGGTGCAATCGATTAGCTTAGTGTCTCAGAGATCAAATTATATTTCAACAAAATAATGTCGCAGAAATCCCGACCTTTTCCATTTCTAACGACAGAAATAATTTCAGAGCAATCTGAGATGGTAGGTGTCAATCCTCTTTCTCGTGCTTTTTGGGGTGGAGTGAGGAGTTTCTGTATATTTAACTCTGTAATGCTCTGATGAGCCGTCTTCTTTCTTGTGTGTTGGCCTTAACACAATGCATCGCCGTATCTACATCACACATCTTAAAAGTCCTTCTTACTTGAATCCATTACTTACCTTGAAAGGCAAGTCACTGTCATCACAAGGCTGTATTCCCTAGAGATACTGTGCTCTTTTCAAGTCTCATGTCTTCTAGTGAGATAAATTACTGAAGAATTTCCTTGGCTGCTTTTTCTGTATTGAGTTTTTAGACAGCTTCCACACATTCTTTCACCCCATATCTCAAGGCTAAGCTGAAATACTTCACAGATTCCTTCTTGATCGGATCTTGTGTCTGACATCAGCGTATTGGTGGTGGAACTAGAAACGAGTCCAAACCCTTGTTTTCCGTATGTGTCAAAGCTTCCCAATCCTGTCAGACCAGTAATCAACCATAGAAAAGATGGAAGAATGGGAAGGATGCAGTCTTAAGATCTTCCAACAAGAACCCCAAAGGTTCACCTCTGTCTGAACCCTGTACTTTCCCTTAGGCTCCGCAAGGCTCCTCAACAGACACTGTGGTCTGTCTTATTGCTAGGCTCCACCATACTGATCCATTCATCGTTGATGTGTGACAGTGGAGCCACACACACAGTGCCTTCAGAAAGTATTCACCCCCTTTACTGTTTCCACATTTTTTTGTGCTGCAGCCTGCATTTAAAATGGACACAATACCCCATAATGCAAAGTGGATTTTTTAAATATATATATATATATATATACATATTTTTACAAATTAATTAAAAATGAAAACCTGAAATGTCTTGAGTCAATAAGTATTCAACCACTTTATTATGGCAAGCCTACATATGTTCAGGAGTAAAAATGTGCTTAACAAATCACACAATAAGTTGTATGGATTCTGTGTTCAATAACATTATTTTATTTATTTATTTTATAATGACTACCCCATCTCTGTGCCCCACACATCTGTAAGGTCCCTCAATCAAGTAAGGAATTTTAAGCAGAGATTCAACCACAAAGACCAGTGAGTTTTCCAATGTCCAGCAACGAAGGGCACCGATTAGTAGATGTGTAAAAAGGAGAAAAAAAACAGACACTGAATATTTATTAATTAGGCTTTGGATGGTGTATCAATACACCCAGTCACTACAAAGATACATGTGTCCTTCCTAACTCAGTTGCCGGAGAGGAAGAAAACCGCTCCGGGATTTCACCATCACCAATGGTGATTTCAAAACAGTTACAGAGTTTAATGGCTGTGATAGAAAACAACAACAACATTGTAGTTACTCAACAATACTAACCTAATTGACAGAGTGAAAAGGAAGCTTGTGCAGACTAAAAAATATTCCAAAACATCCTGCAACAAGGCACTTAAGTAATACTGCAAAATAATGTGGCAAAGAAAGGAACTTTTTGTCCTGAATATAAAGCATTATGTTTGGGGCAAATCCAGCACAACACATCACTGAGTACCACACTTCATATTTTCAAGTATCGTGGAGGCTGCATCATGTTATGGGTATGCTTGTCATCGGCAAGGACCAGGGGAGTTGATTTGGATAAAAATAAATGGAATACAACTAAGCGCAGGCAACATCGTATAGGAAATTCTGGTTTAGTCTGCTTTCCAACATACACTGGGAGAATAATTTGGCTTAAAATCTATGACAAGACTTAAATGGCTGTCTAGCAATGATCAACAACCAATTTGACAGAGCTTGAAGTATTTTAAAAAGAATAATGGGCAAATATTATACAATCCAGGTGTGCAAAGCTTTTAGAGACATACCCCAAAACACTCACAGCTGTAATCGCTGCCAAAGGTGTGTCTAACATGTATTGACTCTGGGTTGAATACTTATTTAATCAAGATATATTAGTGTTTCATTTTTCATAATTTATCAAAATAAATGTTCCAATATTTCTTCCACTTTGACATGAGAGTATTTTTTTGTCACTGTCTATGATTTAGTTATAATTCAAGGCACACTTAACCAGCACGGCTACCACAGCATTCTGCAGCGATACGCCATGCCATCTGGTTTGCGCTTAGTGGGACTATCATCTGTTTTTCAACAGGACAATGACCCCACACACCTCCAGGCTGTATAAGGGCTATTTGACCAAGAAGAAGAGTGATGGAGTGCTGCATCAGATGACCTGGCCTCCACAATCGCCCAACTTTAAGCTAAATGAGATGGTTTGGGATGTGTTGGGTGAAGGAAATGCAGCCAACAAGTGCTCAGAATATGTGGGAACTCCTTCAAAAGTTTTGGAAAAGCATTCCAGGTGAAGCTGGTTGAGAGAATGCCAAGAGTGTGCAAAGCTGTCAAGGCAAAGGGTGGCTACTTTGAAAAATCTCAAATATAAAGTATATTTTGATTTGTTTTTAACACTTTTTGTTATTACTACATAATTCCATATGTGTTATTTCATAGTTTTGATGTCTTCACTACTATTCTACAACATAGAAAATAGTAAAAATAAAGGAAAACCCTTGAATGAGTAGGTGTGCTCAACTTTTGATTAGTACTCTGTCTGTCTGTGTTTGTGCATTTGCTTTGTTACTGACTAAGCCATGTCCAAACGTGCTCTAGTTTTGTATTAGCTTACATTTATTAGCTAGCGCTCCCAGCGCTAATGGGTTTTCTGTGTTACTATGGTTAATGCCGTGTATTGCTACACTGCTGTTTTCATTTGCACAGTACAATAAACAGGATCGAGTTTTGGGTTCTATTGTTGCCTTGAGTAATGGTGACAGTTGGTTACGGGGATGACTGATATATACAGATGGGGAAAATTAGTTACGGGGATGACTGATATATACAGATGGGGATAGTTGGTTACGGGGATGACTGATATATACAGATGGGGCAGGTTGGTTACGGGGATGACTGATATATACAGATGGGGAAATTAGTTACGGGGATGACTGATATATACAGATGGGGAAATTAGTTACGGGGATGACTGATATATACAGATGGGGATAGTTGGTTACGGGGATGACTGATATATACAGATGGGGATAGTTGACATTGTGTAGTGGCAGTGTGGGAGTTTTCTTTTGGTGTCTTTTGTTTTAGGATATACTGTATCTTTTTGTTAGTTGGAGAAGAATGTGAGAACCTATCCTTGTGATTACCATCATAACAATGATCATTATCATATCTCCCATAATCATTGGCAATCACCCTAAACCACAAATCATTAGAGACATTATACTGCTCGGGTCAGGGTGGAACCAAAATGATTGTCCAATCGTTCCGTTCCGAGCAGAACCCCCATATTTCTGGAACCAAAAAATTACGTTAATTTGAATTATTTGTAATTTGTTGTTGGTATTTTACCCTCTTTTGCTCCCAAATTCTGTGATAACCAATTGCGATCTCGTGTCATCGCTGCAACTCCCCAACAGGCTTGGAAGAGGTGAAGGTCGAGTCATGCGTCCTCCGA
The DNA here is from genome assembly GCF_021184085.1 of Oncorhynchus gorbuscha. Lineage (NCBI taxonomy): Eukaryota > Metazoa > Chordata > Actinopteri > Salmoniformes > Salmonidae > Oncorhynchus > Oncorhynchus gorbuscha. Next base: position 41,513,227 of record NC_060181.1, on the reverse strand, counting down.
AACATGAACCGCCAAACTGCGCTTCTTAAATCCCAGCCGCACCAATGTGTCGGAGGAAACACCATTCATCTGACGACCGCAGTCAGCCTGCAGGTGCCCAGCCTGCCACAAGGAGTTGCTGGAGCACGATGAGCCAAGTAAAGCCCCCCCGGCCAAATCCACCCGAACAACGCTGGGCCAATTGTGTGCCACCCTATGGGATTCCTGGTCATGGCCTGTTTGTGACACTGCCCAAGATCGAACCCAGGTCTGTAGTGACACCTGCGATGCAGTGCCTTAGACTACTGCGTCACTCGGAAGGCCTTTAAAAAAAAATTTGAAAAAAAATTAAAAGTACATTTTCACCCGGTTCTCAAGATTTCAGAATAACGTTTCTGTTCCGGAACATTAGAGATCACTTTCGTTCCCTCTTCCTGTTTTCGTTCCTCAAAAAATCCCGTTATTCTTCACTTCCCTGTGCCTGTTCCAACCCTTGCCTCAGGTTGGCTTTTTCTGTCAGATTGGATATTTGTCTCAGCTGTGTGAGAGTATCCTGAGGTAGATTGAGTTTCACTTCAGCAGGAAAGGCAGGGGATATAAAGCAAAAAGAAATTCAGAAAGGAAAATCAATATGTTAACTAAAGGAGCGGGTAAATTATTGATGAGGACTACGTGGTGGGATCCGTAGTGTCCTTACAACTTTGTCTGCTTGCCACTGTTCTGTGGGAGAGGAGCTTGGCTGAGCCAAAAACCAACACCCAGAATCTCTAAGGCTCTCAGTGAGCTCACTATCTGACACTACCTGATGTGCACTCACTTACACACAAGCACACACATACATGGACACATACATACACACAATTATACCATCACCAGTCACAAGAGGCCTGCATACAGACACATAGTCGTAAGCACCTGCATACACACTCAAGTACCATACATACACATGCTTGTATTTAAACATACACAGACACGATGAGTCGGAAATGAATGTTTTAGTCGTCTTTCAATCTACATTCAAAGGACGTTATGTATAGTATGACAATACACTGGCCTAATGAGACAATGCATTGTTGATCAATATCAGACTCCAATCATACAGGTGATAACAGGAAGAACAGGCAGGGTGGCCTTCAATTCCGCATGGATGGAGAAGGTAGAGGAATGTGAGGGAGAGGTAGAAGGGAGGGAGGGAGGTAAAAGAGAGGGATGAAAAGAGAAAGTGAGGGAGAGCAGGTGAGACCTGAAAGCTGCCTTTGTGTGGCGGCTGGCAGTAGGAACACTGGCCTGCTCTGTGAGGTTTTCCACACACACACACACACACACACACACACACACACACACACACACACACACACACACACACACACACACACACACACACACACACACACACACACACACACACACACGCACACGCACACACACACTGGGGAGTTATGGGGGGTGCTTGGGCAAACATACAGTGTTGAAAACCGTTGCATGATGTTTTCAAATATAACAACAACAGAAAAACTCTCTCCACCCCAAGATTAACGGACATTACAACGCCATAAAGCGGCTCTATTCTCCCTTATTTTACACATCTCCATTTCAGTGGCTAAACGGCTCCCCATTTCCCCCTCCACTGCATCGCAACTGTATCTGATGCTGTTCAACTGGAGCTTGAAGTGCATGATGATATCAGAGCCGGCTGCTTCATGTTCGGCATACGGAAACCACGACAACACGGTTCCAGGACTGGACGTCAATAGCGTAACCAGACCAAACATTAAAACTACTTTGACCATTTTCAAATATAGAGATAGTGGGGGTATATTTAAACTTTGAGAGTCTCTTGTTATGTGTGCGTCATCAGAGATGTCAGCTATGTGAGCTGAACTGAGCTCTGTGTTTGAGGAGACTAGCTTTAATCTTCAAGAGAGTTCTACATAAAGATTTGATCAGTTCAGTTCAACTTAAGAGGGTTTTTGTAGCCTAAAGTAGTCCAACTGCACTGTCATGTGAATGAAATTACCCTCCATTGGGCTAATTTATTGCTGAGTCTGTACACGCTTCATGCTAATAGTGTATGTTTTGGTTTATACAGTATATCTGTAGGTTGGTATAAGGGTGTGTTGTGTGTTGCTGAATCATTTGAGACAGTGTTCCTTGACTTGTTAATGTACCTAGTGCTGCATCTGTGCTGTTAAGTGCTCCTCCGGTTGTGTACTGAGCTGTGATCTCGTTTGTTTACGTCCCCAGGAGAGACCAGGGAGACAGCGGGCGCCATGAGGCGGCGAGGAGGGCTTGAGAGAGAGGAGACATCGCCCTTCATCATCCTCAGCATCGGGCAGCGCAGGAAATGCACACACGCGCCACAGAGACTGTCTAGCAAGAGACAGGCTAACAGCACCCAATTCTGAGAGAGAGAGAGAGAGAGAGAGAGAGAGAGAGAGAGAGAGAGAGAGAGAGAGAGAGAGAGAGAGAGAGAGAGAGAGAGAGAGAGAGAGAGAGAGAGAGAGAGAGAGAGAGAGAGAGAGAGAGAGAGAGAGAGAGAGCGAAACCGAAGAGAGTGGAGTCAACATCCATTTATTTATCCTCAATGGGCTTAAACTGGACTGGATCAGACTTGGAAGAAATGATGTCCAAGTTACCAAACTGTTCTATATTGGACCCTCCTTGTTAGACCTTCGAAACAACTCACCCACCTTTGTGAGGCTTGGAGCTGAGAGGCAGAGAGAGGGGGGAAAAAAGAGAGCGACAGCGATAGAGGAAGAGAACGAGAGACATTGGGCTCCATGCAGGCGCGTAAGAAGTATGTCCTGCTGGGGCTGTGTGCTTGCTGCTGGCTGCTGCTCTTCTACTGGGGCGGTGGGGTCCAGGTCCGTCTCCTCAAGCTGCTGGGGCAGCAGAGGGGCGATGTGGTGCGCCCCTGGCCCGACTGGACCGACAGGGTACTCCTTCCAGGCTATGCCCAGCTGGAGGAACTCCAGACGGGGCCTGGTTCTGCCGAGTCCCCCCGCCAGCGTCACCAAGCCTGGACGGGTATCTATAAAGACAGTCGCTGCCGAATGGAGACCTGCTTCGACTTTACGAGATGTCGACGTAGAGGGCGGGACGGGTTTCGAGTGTACGTCTACCCGTCGGAGAAGGGTGAGCGCGGGTCGGAGAGCTATCGTAAGATACTGACGTCTATAGGCGAGTCGCGGTACTACACCACGGACCCTCGCGAGGCATGTCTCTTCGTTTTGGGGATTGACACTCTGGACCGTGACCAGCTCTCGGGGCAGTTCGTGCCCAACTTGGATGATCGTATCAAGGGTTACCCGCTCTGGAACGAGGGACGGAACCACCTTATCTTTAATCTGTACTCGGGCACCTGGCCCAACTACACCGAGGACCTGGGCTTCAACATCGGTCAGGCCATCCTGGCTAAAGCTAGCCTCAACACGGAACACTTTCGGCCCGGGTTCGACGTCTCCATCCCCCTCTTCTCCAAGGACCACCCCCAGAAGGGGGGCGAGAGGGGCTGGTTGGTGCGAAACACGGTCCCACCGCGCAGGAAGTACCTGTTGATGTTCAAAGGGAAGCGGTATCTAACGGGCATCGGCTCGGACACCCGTAACGCCCTGCATCACATCCATAACGGGAAGGACATAGTGTCCCTCACCACATGCCGTCACGGGAAGGACTGGGAGAAACACAAAGACGCCCGCTGTGACCATGACAACCTAGAGTATGAGAGGTAAGTTAGGTTCCTAAAGGGGCAGAACGGTGAATCGTAACTTCCAATTCAGATCCAAATGTACAAAATAGTACAAAATCTTTACTTTCATTCAGGGGGAGGGTTTAGTATTTGGGTTTTTTTTCAGTCCAGCGGAGGGTGATGTCATTCGTAATGAATGAAATGTTGCTCAGGGTTTGAGACTGCGTTGCTTATTATAGTATCTCATGTGTGCCCGATAATGCCTCTCATCCCTGATTCTCTCTGCTGGGCGTGTAATATTCAGTGCGCCTATCCATAGCATGTAGTATAGGCCAGGGGTGTCAAACTCACTCCATGAAGGATCTAGTGTCTGCATGTTTTAGTTTTCTCCTTTCAAATAAGCCCTAGACAACCAGTGTGGGGAGTTCCTGCCTAATTAGTGACCTTAATTCATCAATCACGTAAAAGGGAGGAGCGAGACACCGCAGACACTCAGGCCACCGTGGAATGAGTTTGACACGTGCTATAGGCCTATGCCAGGGCTATTCAAATCTTACCATACGAGGTCCAGAACCTGCTGGTTTTCCGTTCTACCTGATAATGATTTGCACCCACCTGGAGTCGCAGGTCTAAATCAGTCCCCCGATTAGAGGGGAACAATGAAAACACTCAGTGGAACTGGCTTCAAGGTCCAGAGTTGAGTTGAGTTTGAGGGGCCTAGGTGATAGGAAGAGCATGCTTGAAGAAGCACAGGGCAAAGTTATATTTCAAAGAAAATGTACTTCCTTCCCGAGTGTTTGCGCTGCTGGGATGGTGTATATGCCTAGTTAAATAAAGGTTAAATATATGAAAAATACATTCAAAATATGAATCTAGGCTACACTGCAGTGGATAGGCGTTCCTTAGGTCCTACTCTTCCTGTGGTCCAAAGCTTGCTACTGATATAATTTATTTTAAATATCAATGAAATGGACCTGATTTACATGAAATAATCTGTAACGACTCTTTAGTCCTCAATGCTTTATGCTAGAAACAAGCTGTAAAATGCAGTGACTCCGATGCATATGGGATATCTTTGGTTTGTCTCTGACATTGAGTCTGTGCGACAAGCTATAGCCGACAGATTGAATATCATTGTAGAATATTTGCCCAAAATGCATCCCCGCCAATTGCAGTCTGCCTACATGGCCACACATCTTGCCTAAAGAACATGTTCTTTTTTTTAATACCCTCAAACAACGTTTAATACCCTCAAAGTTAGGCATACCTCGTTTCAAAGGATCACTGTCAATCGTGAATGATAATTCTTCACATTTCACCGTTGAAACTGCATGCCAATCATTTGATCTCAATCAGTTTAATGGAAATATGCATTCAGATCTTATTGAATAACTGCTTTGCCTAGCGAATTAAAGCAGATGGTTGTTAACAAATGATTATAATTTCCTGTAGGCCTATTTTGCTTCAATCAAAGCATCGCCTGCGGCGAGCGCTGTGGAGGTTTTGTCCGCACGAGGAAAACATTTGACTCTTCAGCTTCAGATAAGAGATGACTGAGTGAGAAGGTGCTTTTGGTGTAACATATTATAGCCCTGCTATGCAACTTTACGAAACGAGCCCCATTGTGAGAAGTCATAATCCTCTATTTGTAATAATAGGTGATGAGAAGGACTATTTAAGATGTAGGCAACATCTTGATGGGGGGTTATTTTGAGCGATTTGACCGTCCTTCGAATCGTGGTTCAGGAAGGACAGCGGTGGTCACGTATTGTTCCCAACCTGGTCTCAGAGCAGTTCGTATTGTCCTGTAAATAAATCCGAGACACCATTTAGTATGATATGTTACGTTTCGTATGGTATGTATTCATTTGTGGATGTCCATCACCCATTAATATATGTTACGAATTAAAACATTTGTATTTTTTATTTTTACAAGTGCGTATCGGCCTACCTGATGATATGTGGCTGCGGTGTTAAACAATGAATAGATTTCTCTTGAATTCATTTATGATCAGATACTTCAGTTGTATCTGGTTCTTTTTACTTTTTTTTGAGTTGATGAACAACTTCAGCACTGTTCCAAACTTAGACGGTCCTCTTTTTTTAACAACGTCGAACGACATGAAATGCGTTTATAATCCCCCTTATCCGCCGGGGGTCTTCAAATCCACAACTTTATGGCTACTTTGCCATGTAATGCTTACAAAAAAGAACCGTTTCTAAAATGGCATATTTTAAGGCTCTGGTCTGTCCTAGGTGTGAGGGTAAACAGTAGGCATCTTCTCTGCTCTCCACTTTATGTTAGAATTATTATTTGGGGTACAGGGGATGATTACTTGTTGTTTGTTGTTCAGGGAGGCTTGGGTAAAAATACATTTTTACTGAAAGGAGGGCCATCCACTTTCGTTTCAGAGAGATCAGATTTTCTCCAGGTAACCCTCATTATAAACAACTTACAGTCCCTTAGTCTCTCACCGACGTCAATGCATGACTAAGTGAAGATTCTACTTAAGTGGAAGTTCGGATTCTCCCCTTAGGGAGGGCTATTATTGTGAGGTTGTGTCATAACTTGTGTTCTGTTTCATCAGGAATACACGTTATTGTATTGCTTTTAAATCGTGCTGGGCGTTTTATTGGGTCCCTTAGACGTTGGGCTTTTACGAGTTTTGATTTTCTCCCTC